>NC_133505.1:65007045-65310075 GCF_049354715.1 Callithrix jacchus
ATATTCACATTACCAGCTTCTAGATATAAAGTAGCCCACTTTGCTATTATAAAACCAAATATGCAAACAAGACAACTTATTCTTTAATAAGTTTACATATTTACAATGGATTTTATAACTGTAATGCCTTTGCCTCAAAGAGCTTGCCCTAAGTTTTTCAGTATTAGCAAATGTTTTACTAAACCATGAATTCACTTATACTGGAAGTCAGACGTGTATTTTCAAATTCATGGTAAAATACAATATATACCTCTTCCTGCACAAAAGATGCCTCTGAAGCAGCTTTTAACAGGACTCAACCACAGGCACACTCCCCAACCAGTACCACACTTGTGTGTACTTCCCAGGGGCCCTCCTACCTTAGCCATAAGAGGGGCTCCAAGCACTTCCCGTGTACTAAAATCAATTTGACAATGTCAGTTTCAGAGGCTCTCTCAAATTAAACCTTTAACCTCTCAGTCAATCAAAACTGAGAGACTACAGTTCCTCTGTTCTAATTGTTAATGTTCTACCTCCATTACAGAGAAATGAGTAAATGAAAATTTTACCTACTTATTAATGACTTTCCAAGGCCATTCAACTTCTAAAATTACTGAATTATTCCAGCATTACTTAAGGGTTTATAATCAAATCAATCCTATGTAATTTCTTTAGTGACACTGACCTTCAGTTCTATAGGATTATTAGGAAATGTTCTCTCAGACATTGTGGTCACATGGTGTCGAATCCATTGGATGAGGTAGTTCACCATATTCTGGTATTCAATCCATTTGACTTCAACATCCTAGAACAATCAAATGATAGAAAAGGTTCATGTCTATAGAAAACAACATTCATATCTAAGACAATTTAGTCAGAAGTCATGTGTGAATTTACTTATTTGAAGCCTAACAGAGAGAACCAGCTAAATGTTTTCTTACTTTCACCTAGCCCCAATCCCTGTCACATAAACACCTTTAAAAAGATGCTATCAACATTTGGGCACTAACACTAACTTAATGAGTGCCAATTCTCATCCAAAGAAAGTGGCTGCCTAGGGTACTGTATTTAGAAGGCTTCTGAGTCTCAATCTAAGCAAGCAGAAAAAATCCAAAGTCAATTTGGGTGTTTAGCAGAGCTCAAGATGGGGGACTAACAACTTGTGTAAGCCAAGTTAATTGCCATCTTTGCAAACTATTTTAGATCTAAATCCACTGTGTATCTGAACCTCAAAAGACTTGTCCAATAAGTAGAAATCCAGATATGTATGCAAACTACAGGAAATGTATATGGTGGGATTATCCAGGGACTCAATAGGCAAACTTTTTAAAAATGGAGGAAACTGGAAGGCTGCCAGTTGTCTGTTTAATTTAGTATTTGATGAATGCTTATTATGTTCAAAGGTTGAGCTGAGTATTATAATAAAAAAATCCTTTAAGACATAATACCTATTGTCAAGGAGTTACTGTCTAAATGTGGAGGCAAGAGAGATACATAATATAAACAGGCAAAATGAAAAGCAGTATTTAATTAAGTGTTGAAATAACTGAAACAGGTAGTATATGCTAGTTGAGATAAGAATCAGACAAGCCTATCTGTGCCTTGAAATAGTTTATGAAGCTTCCTGGGAAAGGCGGTATCTGAGAAGTTCTGCAATGACCAATAAGTAATTATAGACAGGGGGAGATGAGTGGGGGCTTTCCAAGGACAACTTGTGTTGAACTTCTAAAATTACCAAATTATTATAGCATTACTTAAGGTTTTACAAACAAATCAATCCAAAAGCACCAAGAAAGTGGATAAAAGGAGAGTCCCATGTGAGTCAAGACAATGACATGGAAATACCCTCACCACCAGTAAACAGTTCACATTGGGAAATCCTAGCTAAAAAATGTAGGTAAACAAATTAAATTATGCAGTTTTGAACATTAGAATATCTAGACTGCATTTAACCTTGCAAGGAATATGAAGCCACTGAAAGTTTTCAAGCAAAAGACCTCGGGTTCTAGGCAGATTAACGTGGCAACAGTGTACAGAGGTGGTGGGAAGAGAAAAAAATGAAGATGGAAACCTGTGAGAAAGCTATCAGCCTAGCTCTGTAGGGATAGGCAGCAGATCAGCAAGGAGGCAGTGAGAAGAAGCAAGAGAGGGCCAAAAGAAACATTCTGAAGCAACGCTCAACACTGAATGAATCGTCAGTGGTGAGCACGGGAACAGGCTACTCAGGGATCCAAAGAGCATAAAACCTTTGAAAAGAAGAACCTGAGGAAGAACACGGAAACAGGTCTAGAAACAGCACACGGAACTGACAGAAATGATCAGAAAAGGGAGCTCCTAATCCAAGGGAGCTAATCCAAGATACGCTCCTAAATCTTCAAAATAAGGTAGGGAAAAAAGGTATTTGCCTAGGCAGAAATCCAAGTGAAGGGGATCATCCCTAAATATGTGACACAAACAGGGTTTCCTGTTCTCTTCCAGAAATGCATAAGCACTTCTTAGCATAACCACCAAAAAATGCGTCATTGAAGTGACTTACACAAACCTTTAAGAAATAGTAGACTAATAAAGAGCCCAAAGCTATGTGTCAGAGACCTTCCCTGCTTATTAAGTAGCTCTGCTATTTTGGCCAAATCCAATAACTTTCCTCTGGAGCCCACTTTTAAATCATAGAAATATTATCTAGCCAACTTATTTCATAAGATAGTATGAGGTAGCAAATTTGAAATTGTTTTCAAAAGTGAGATATTCTATACCTATAGGATAGGAAATATGGCAGTGTAAAACAGCACCTCGCTAAAAATGGAAAAGTCTAAATTTCAGAAAGTTATAGCTTTTATTTATAAAATGACCAGTAACTATAAATAGCCTCTTTTATTTGTGAAACAAAACAAAATTTTTAATGAGTTATACTTTAAATTTAATGGTAGAATGTCATGAAATACAAAGACTATCAATTTATCAAATAGCGTATTAACTCCAATTCTTTAAAATATATTCAACATTCAAGGCTGGGCAAAGTGGCTCAGCCTGTAATCCCAGCACTTTGGGAGGCCGAGGTGGGTGGATCACAAGGTCAAGAGATCGAGACCAGCCTGGCCAACATGGTGAAACCCTGTCTCTTTAAAAAAAAAAAAAGAAGAAGAAGAAAGAAAAGAAAAAAATACATATTCAACATTCAAAACCTGCAAAAATTACTATCGATAAATGCAGTCAACTAGTCATTACTGAATCAACAGCTTCGAGTGTGAAAAAATCAATACTCACGTTTGCACCAATGCCTTCCCCACCTTCAGGGACTTTAGGAAATGCATCATAGAGAGATGAAACATAAGTTATTACTGATTTTTCATCAGGTGAGGAGACATCAACATCTAAAAACAGCAACATAAATTAATCATTTCACAATGTTGGTAAACTACTTTTGATCAGACTTTCATGCCAATACACATATAATCAAGAAAACAACTCACCTTCAGGGTCCAGAAGTCTTATAACACCAATTTTTTCTGCTACATAAAAAGCATGCTCTAAATTTGCAAGGTTGCTTTGAACAGCAACAGTATTCATATCTATCAGGTCCGGCCTAGGAAAAAAATTCACTCCGTTAATTAGGTTTTCTCATGCACCAGCTCAACATTATATTTATGTATGTTTCCATTTACAAAACAACTTCTGCTCAAATTAAAAACAAGCCTGTGTTAAAATGCAGAGACTTTCATCAAACATTTAACATTGCTCACTTATCTCAGAAACTTTTCTGTTGAAAGCAAATATAACAAGGAAAATATAAAAATTTGAACATATATAAATTTCAACAAGTCTACAAATACCTCATAGCCAGAATACAGATGAGTATCTGTCCCGTCCAACTGATTTAAGCTACACTACTCCAACAGCCTATTTCCAATCCAAGTAGCATCCTGTCACTATTTTTCCCCCAAAGACAAAAAGCTTGTAGCTTAGTTCAATGATGTGTGCATGGCATCCCCATTGCACCACAACCTTTTACATCACCTTTGTCTTCTATAATCCTATTCATTCTTCCAAGGAGAGATCAAGCTCCATCTCCTCTGTGGGGCCTGGCTCATCTTCCTATCCCTTATTTCCGTCTCTGTTCCCTGAACTCATACTTCCAGCTTATACCACACACTGCGGCACTTAGGATAATCTGAGACTTCCTTGCTCTATTAATTCACTGTTCTGTGTACATGTCGTTTCTCCCAAACTGTCAACTCCAAGATAGCAAGTACCATGTATTAAGAAAGTTTTGTATTTTATCCTTCTACTGAAATAAAGAATGGTGTATAGTAGACCCTCAACAAATATCTACTCATAAGTTGGTAAGTAGGTTGCTTCCTTAGTATTCTGAATCCTAAATGACTGGCTAAAATAAGCATTAGTTTATATTTTCACAAGCACGCATGTGTGCATGTACCCACACACATACACACACAGTCACACATATCAGACTTCATATTTTTCTAATTTGTGAAACTTACATAACACCCAAACTTTGAAGCAGAAACTTTGAAGCCCACTCTATCTACGTGAGAAAGGAAAAGAGTCCTCAAATACTTCTTGTAGAGAAAGTGCCAAAATATGGTCATTGGAGACTTCACTCAAGGCTAGAAGCCAGCCAATAAACTTCGATCTCTAAAACAAGGCATTAAAAGAATACAGGAACAATGTGGAAAGAGCAAAGCCTTCAAAGAGTGGTACTCACCACCCAAAAAAATCAGAGTAAGAACCTGTTGATCAGCTTACAAAGAAAGGCTCTCTACAATCTCCACAGGCATTCTTTTTTGCTCAAAATAATCATTTGAGGAACCACAGAAAGAGTAGGAGGGCTCAAAGGTAGTGTGGGAGAAATAAAATACAAATTATTTTGTATACTACTTGGCAGGCGGCTCATGAAAAGCTGTTTGAAAATATATCACTAATTAGAAAGATAAACGGCAATTTGTACTCTTTTTTAAGGTGAGCAAACAGACCTCTCAAGAAAATTGTACACTTTTATATCACTTTGCACTGTTCATAACCTGGAAATGTGGTTACCATCACCTAAATGCTCATATTACAGGAATATATTAGGAAATCATTTAATGTTTCCAACATGCCACCAATACGATCACTCAAAAGTGATCCTACCATTTACTATAGGAACAATAAATCCACTAACAACAATGGAGGTAAATGACAGATCTCTAAAAATAACATTTTAATTCACATAGAAACATACTGAAGAATCTGCCAACCTCAAGATCATTAACCAGGTATGTATAGCAGTCTAGACAAAAACAAATACCTAAAGTTCTTTCATCAAAAAATTGTTTTGTTTCCATAAAGTTTGCACATTTTGGGGGAAATAAAAAACAGCCTTTCTAAGTCTGCCAGATCTCAGAACAAGACATGGCATGTTATTATGAGAACCCTGTCATCAGCAAAGAAAGTAAACACTGAGTAATCCCAGAAAGAATGAATAAAGTCATTGAAGAATCAAGTTTTTCAACTAAGAGAATACAACATAAAACTTCCTTCAGAATGACATAGTCATTTCAACACAAAAGCAGCTGTAGAATACAATGAGTCTGAGTAAGTCATCTCTTTTATCATGAAGTTTAACACTTTAATGGAACAAAAACTGAATGGCTTTCCTCCACTAAAAGACAGCAGATAAAGAAAATTAGTTAAGTGAAAAAGGGAGAAGGGAAAAATTTTACAACCACTATGAAGCTGGGTACAGTGTCTCACGCCTATAATCCCAGTACTTTGGGGGGCTGAAGCAGGAAGATCACCTGAGGTCAGGAGTCTGAGACCAGCCTTACCAACACGGTAAAACTCTTGTCTCTACTAAAAACACAAAAATTAGCTGGGCGTGGTGGCAGGTGCCTGTAATCCCAGCTACTTGGGAGGCTGAGAATCGCTTGAACCCGGGACGTAGAGGTTGCAGTGAGCCTAGATCTCGCCATTGCACACCAGCCTGAGCAACCAGAGTGAAACTCCTTCTCAAAGAAAAAACAAAAAACACTATGAGAGAGTATTAATAAGCTGTAATCTTCAAAGTGCTATTTCTCCCCTAGCTAACCTCCTAACAATGTGGTGGTCTCTTTGTCTTTCAAATCAGTCTTTCCTCTATCGGCCTGAAGCATCCAGAAGAGGCCTTTGCTGTGTGTGTCCTATCTACCACCTTCATTCTTCATAGTCTCACTGGGATAACACAACCTTAAAACCTTCATTTATTTTTCACATATAGAAGATACTTTTGTTCTAAAGGTTTTATTTCTTTGTAACTCTTTTGGGGGAACAACGTTAACAGGAAGTTCCATTTCCATCTTAGGTTTGACTAACCAAAGAGCATTAGACCATGTTCCCATGTTACATTTCAGATAGTTGAACATTAACTATTGTAACTTGCCTGCTTTATGGAAACCTTTCACAATCATATAATTACTTTTCCATGTAAAGTAATAAATGCTAGTCTTTTTATGAAAAAAAAATAAAGCCGTTCTTTTACTTTTTTATCATCCTATGATAATACCTTTGCAAAATGACCCTATCATAAATTATAATTCTCTAAACATATTTATATCCCAGCTTTTCTTTCATAAGCAATTAAAAGTAGCTTAGAAAGAAAATACAAGATAGTATAAAATTTAAATCAGAAGTATAAAACCAAGAAAAGGCCTTAAAATGACATTGAAAGTGTGACTAAAAATTGCAACTCATGCCGGGCGTGGTGGCTTACACGCGTATCCCAGCACTTTGGGAGGCCAAGACAAGCAGATCACCTGAGGTCAGGGATTCGAGACTAGCCTGGGCAAGATGGTGAAACCCCCTCTCTACTAAAAATACAAAAATTAGTTGGCAGTGGTAGCAGGTGCCTGTAACCCCAACTACTCAGGAGGCTGAGGCAGGAGAAGTGCTTGAACCCTGGAGTCAGAAGTTGCAGTGAGCCAAGACTGTGCCACTGCACTCCAGCCTGGGTTACAGAGCAAGACTCTCTCTCAAAAAAAAAAAAAATTAACACAACAGACTACCTAAGGCTTCCACATTTTATCATGATAAACACCAATACACTCAACTGCAAGGAACGTGAAACAATGTCAAAATACTTGGGAAGGAACTACTTAGAAGTACTTAAAATATGGCAGAGGGGACACTAATTAAAGTCAGCTAAGAGAAAGGGAAAAATGTCAGCAATGAGAAGACTACTTTAGTGCAGACACAACGTTACCAAATCCTGAACCAAAAATGTGACAAGAGCTGAAAAAACAGATATAGGAAATATCAATGGCCACGGTCCAAATCAGGATTTTTTTTTGTAAGGATGAAAATATTAAGTGATTTAAATTCATGGAGGCTGTTAGATTGTGTTGGCTCTCAACAGGCACTCAATAATCATTGATGTGGATACAAACAGTAAGGTTTTGGCTACCCTGCATCTGCTTTCCTATGTTTGAGAAATTTTTCTTTCATAAGTCTTAGGGATAAGGAGAGGCGCAAAGCCCATTTCCCAGCAGAAAAACAGAAACATATCAGGTTTTTCCTGCCTCGTTTCTTTGCTCAAGAAATGTCCACTGCATACCTCACCTCCAACTCAGATTCTTTCTGCAGACTCTGTTCCACCATCATTTCCTCCAGGAAGTACTTTCCTCTGTTCCCAAATGCTGTCTGCTACCTGCATTTCTGTATTTACCATATGTTTCATAACTATACATTTGCCTATATCTCATATTGGACCATGAGCTTTCTGAAGCAGAGCCCGTGTTGTCCATGTTTATATCCTCAATATCTAGCATAATACTTAAAACATGAACTTTTGAGGAGTAAATAAATAATAAAGAAATAAATGAGCTATGGGGCTGAGACATACCAGTGTTTCAAATTCCTGGAGATATTTTCCATCCTATGCTTGTTTTTATTCTTTTCACTAATTTCTACTGAAAAAACTATCATCTATGGCTTCAAGTTTTCAAAACCTTGTTGAAATTTACATGGACCATTGAAATTTACAATGTCATAGCTTCTCCATATCCTAAACAAGCACACACCCTTTCAAGGTTTCCTAAAGGCTTTTCTCTCCTAAAAAATCATTTGGAAAGTAGGCACAGAGTGAGGACAACAAACAGGCGTGAAATATAAAAGCTGAAGTTGCTGCTTCTAGGTCCCCTCCCTTTTTATGCTCTCATGTGCCCTCAACTTCAGCTTCTAATAATGTTGCCAGATGGGATAACTTATAAAGTATTAATCAAAAAACAACGGGGACTAATAAATACTGATACCGACTTTGTGGCAGGCAATGCTTTAAAGGACTTAATGCATTATCTCAATCATCTCAGTGACCCTAAGCAGTAAGTTGTATTATTATCCTGAACTTACAGATGGAAAAAAAACCAAAGCATAAGTAAGTTACATAACTTGACCAAGAACACAAATCTGGTAAGTAGCAGTCAGGGTTTGAACACAGGTCTGACTACAGGGCCTGATTTCTCTGCAATATCCTGGCATTATAAACTGAGAACTAAACAGTAACACCCAATATGAAGCTGAGAATACAAAACAAAGAAAATACATAACAGATTATACTTCTACTACTGGGCAAAACGATAATGATGTTGGTAACCCCCATAAAGAAACACAGTAATATGTATGTATGTATGTATGTGTGTGTGTGTGTTTTGACATACTCAGAAAAAATAAACCATAAGAAATATGATGAACTTGCAGATTATTACCAAAACAGAATTCATCAATGTATACTATACCAATGTTTCCCACACTTGGGTCCTAATCCAGATTAAGACTAAAAATAAAGGCCTGGTTATCTGCATTTTAACAGCTTTCTCGCCCCTGTATCAGGTGATTCTTATTAGGCAAGTTTGATAACTAAACAATGTTAAAACCCTTCTTTCTAACAATTATTTAATTTTCCTTCAAGATTATAAGCATTTTGTATTGGGAAAAAAGTTCCACAGTGTCATCAGGCATTATATAACACCACAAACAAAAGCACCCACAAGCAGAAACATGCGACTGCCTTATCCTCTCGGCAGGAGAGAGTGAACCTTTTAACTCTTTTTCAGTGTTTATTTTTATTAAATATACAGGAAAAGAACACATTTAGTGCTAGCAAAGTGGGAGGGTGGGTGTGTCATTTTATGCTGGCCCAACTCTGGAGTACACTGTAAAATAATGAAGCCCTGGAAAAAGATAGCATTTGGTCACATATTCTTTTTCCTTAATCAGATTTAAAAACCCACCTAAATTTTGTGATTTGAGATATCTGATGACTCGAAAAAACACTGGGCCACAGTTTCGTTGCTCAACTTAAAAAGGAAAGACAAGATAGAGAAGAATGGTGGTTGTAAAAGGGTGGGGGGAGACAGAAATGGGGAGTTACTGTTTCATGGGTGTAGAGTTTCAGTTATGCTAGATGAAAAGAGCTCTGGAGATGAATGGTGGTGATGGCTATACAACAAATGAACACACTTAATGCTGTTTAACTATCAACTTATAACTGGCTAAGATGGTAAATTTTATTTTATATGCATCTTATCACAATCTTTTTTTTTTTTTGGAGATGGAGTCTCGCTCTGTCTCCTAGGCTGGAGTGCAGTGGCACAGTTTCGGCTCACTGAAACCTCCACCTCCTGGGTTCTGGCAATTCTCCTGCCTCAGCCTCCTGAGTAGCTGGGATTACAGGCATGTGCCACCATGCCCAGCTAATTTTTGTGTTTTTAGTAGAGACAGGTTTTTGCCATGTTGGCCAGGCTAGTCTCGAACCCCTGACCTCAGGTGATCTGCTTGCCTCAGCCTCCCAAAGTGCTAGGATTACAGGCGTGAGCCACTGTGTTCAGTCATAATTCTTTAAATTTTTGTTTTCTTTTTTTTGAAACAGAGTCTCGCTCTGTTGCCCAGGATGGAGTGCAGTGATGAGATCTCAGCTCACTGCAACCTCCGCCTCCTGGATTCAAGCAATTCTCCTGCATCAGCCTCCTGAGTAGCTGGGAATTCTTAAAATGTTTTAAAGACAACTTCTACATATTTGAGAGAAAAGGCTAAATTGAGAGAAAAGACTAAACAACCACATGAGGCACACAGCTGTGAGTCAGGTGTCCTGTAATTTAGTCCTAATTTGCTCTGACTCTGGACATCCTGCAACCTGTGTCTCAGTTCTTTCTGCAGAAAATGAGTATCAAGAATTACAGAAGTTAGAACAAAAATCACCTAGGGAGCATCTGGAAATGTGTATGACTATGGGAGGGAGGGCATTATGGGCTGGTGGTAGCATAAGGTTCAAAGAACTCAACTGATTTACCCAAGATCTCAAGAGATTTATGTGAAAGTAGCTGTCAAACTAAGCATAAAGAACAATGTGCACGAGTTACCAAGATGTATCTATTGGCATAAAAACGTCATAAAAGGGTAATCAGAGAAGACTACTTGGATCTTAGGTATGCCTCATAGAAATAATTCTTCCCAGTCAAAAAACTGGCAAGTTAATTCATTTATTCATTCACTCAATATTTAATATGTATTTACCATCTACAAGAGAATAAGCCACTGAGAACAGCCACCGTGCGTATGGAGAGCTCAGAGCTCCAAAGGGAGGTCAGGAAAAAACCTGGTGGAAGAGCACCCAGGTGATGAAAAAAGACATACAGAGTTCTGTGGTTGAAGGGCACATGACTACAAGGAAAGCAGTGCAAAGGCAGGAAGCCAGTGGCCAGGGGAACATGGTGAGATATGGGGCTAGATGTGTGGCAAAGGGCCACGATGATGCAGACTCTCCTGAACACCTTAAAGGACTGTAAACTTTTTTCCTAAGAGCTATGAGAAGCCATCAAAATGCATTAAGGAGGATTAGAAGAGATTAAATAATCAGATCTGGGGGCAGCCAGAGAAAAAATTTAAAATGGTCAAAGAACTCTCAGAATCCAGGTAAGTGGCCATGGTGGCTTGTAAAGAATGTGGCAGCAGTGGAAAAAAAAGTGGCCAGGTCAGGAGATACTTAGAAAGTCAAATCTACAGAACTGGTTATAGTACGACACTGGTTACAGTAATTAAGACTGTAAGCATGGATGAGAGACAACACGGAGAGAAAAGAAAAAGTCCAACATGCAATCTTGAAAAACGCTAGTGTTTACTGGCCTTGTGAAAGAGGCCAAGTCTACGGAGGGAACCGAGCAGGAGCAGCCAAGAAGTGGGAGAAAAACCAGGGAGTACAGCGTCATAAAAGCTAAACAAAAGAGTATTTCAAGAAGAAAAGAATGCTTAATAGGGTGAAGTACTAAAATGTAAGGAAGATGAGGCGTGAAAAATATCCACTGGATTCAGCTACACAGATGACCCAAAAATAAGTGTTTTAACAAATTATGGGGTAAGAATCTAGATTAGTATGTGTTAGGGAATGAGTATAAAGCGAAGAAATGATAATGGAGGATATCGCTAAGTCTTCTGAGGACTTTGGCCTTGAAGGAAAGGAGTAATATAAAGTAGTAGCTGCAATAAAGATTGCAGTTAAGGGAAGATGTTTTTGTTAATTGTTGTTTTATTAACAGAATAGGCTGCAGCATGCTTAAAATCCAATAAGAAAGACGTATTGAAGGAAAAAGCTGAATATATACAAGAAGCGTTTCTAAGGCAATGTCAGAGATAAGATCCAGGGCACAGCAGGAGGGGACAGGCTTTGGATAGGCGGAGAGAGGACTCCTGTGTTGAAAGGAAGCAGGAGGTTGAGGATGGATGCAAATGAAGATAGGTTTGTGTCAGCAGCAAAACAGACTTTCTACTTGCTGGCTTCAATTTTCTCTGAGAGGAAGAGTCTAGACTACCTGTTAACGGTGAGAAAAGGTGGTGGGAGGAGGTGCTGTGAGGAAGAGAAGGGTTAATCACACAGATAGAAAAGGACTGCTGGCCAGAATCATTTGAGGCTGGTGATGATGAAGTTCTAATGAAATCAATCTACCCTGAAGTATGGCCTTCTCTGGTGTGCTTCCCTGTGTGGGGACATGCACAGACAAAGCACATGGCTGGGTTCCTACAGGCTCAGCCTTTGCTGGCAAAATAGTACATACTCAGCAGTTTGCAAGGAACTGAAAAGGGACTGTGTGGAAGTGTAAAACAAAACAAAACAAAAACAAACCTCACTCCATTTACCTAGAGACCATTTTCAGAACACCCTCTATACTACAGAACAACCCACGCAGAGGTGACTGAACATACACATGCCACTTAACATCTGCTCTTCAAAAGATCACAATAAAAATATACATTCAATATGCCTCACTTATCCTATGACAGCAGAGAAGTTGCCATAACAAATTCCTGAAGATGACTGTTTTGATTAAATCATGTTCAGGCTTGGCATGTCCTTACTGTTCTTATTGATGCAAAAAGCACCTCACCTTGCAGTTGCCCAAAAAAAAAAAACCCTGTAATATGTTCCTCCATTCTTCCCTAGCAAGTAAATACGCACTTGCGGAAGACTCATGCATAGTTGCATAACTCGGTGTAGATATCCCTTTATGCTCATATTTGGGCATAGATTAAGAACCCTAAGGTAGCAACAAGCTATGAAAGTAATTTTCCCTTGTTCTTAAAACTAGGTGCCTGAGTTTTTTCAAATACTCTTTTTTTTCTACAAAGTGACTCTCCATTAACAAGGTAAACAGCAAAAATGAGAAACAGTATATTTATAGCAAGCTTTGTTAGTACTTCGAGGTTACAATCTAACAACTTCTATAATTAAAGATACCTAATGAATTATGGCTTTCTCGCTTCACAAAGAACAACAGATCGCATAACAGCCTAAATTTTAATGAATACAGAGAATGGTATATTGATGTTGACAGATAAGTAAGTCCTCCAGTGGCTCTATTTTAGTGAACTAATAAAAGTAAAATTTAAGTAAATTTAGTGACTAAAGGATAAATATACCCTCCCCAAAAGGGGGGTAGTGGAAATCAATTTATTTTTATTATGATAGAAAACTAAATCTCAAACTACTTTATCTCACAGACTAAGATGAGAATGTGAATAATCAAATCAAAATACAAGAAGTGTTGAAATGAATAGAAGAACCTATCAAAGAAAAACAGATGGAGTTACATATACCAACCAGCTGCTCCTGTAATGTAAAAGAAATCTTCCTGTGAAAGGTAAGAAGAGAATGCTAAAGGGAAACACGATAAGGCAGGACTTGTCAAGTTTCTAAGCAAGGAGAGTCTTGATCAAACCCGCCTTCCCTTAAGCTTTACAGTCAGTGCCCTGTTGTTAGCAGATCTGTGACAGCATGTTGGGGGAGGGGAAACTCATGTTTATTACACACTTCCTAAATCTCTGGGATAGTGATAGCCACTCTCTCATATGCTACTTCAAGACAGCCCCACTCTAACTCTTCTTTTCCTTCTTTTTTTTTTTTTTGAGACAGAGTTTCACTCTTGTTGCCCAGGATGGAGTGCAATGGCCTGATCTTGGCTCACTATAACCTCCACCTCCCGTGTTCAAGTGATTTTCCTGCCTCAGCCTCCCAAGTGGCTGAGATTATAGGCACCTGCCACCAGGCCCGGCTAATTTTTGTATTTTTAGTAGAGCTGCCATTTCTCCACGTGGGCCAGGATGGTCTCACACTCCTGACCTCAGGTGATCCACCTGCCTCGGCCTCCCACCGTGCTGGGATTATAGGCGTGAGCCACTGTGCCCAGCCGATAGTCTAACTTTTCAATAATCACATCACTGAAATTTGTCAACTTAGTCATTTTTTCCCCCTAAACTCATAACACATGCATGTTTAGACTAACAGCTTGCACATCAAACAGTGAAACATGAGCCTGCCATTTCATTTCTGGCACATCTTTAAAAGCTGAAAAAAAATAATTTTATGAATGAAAGGACAAAGTAAAAGAAAGAATAGAAAAAAAAGAATGGGGCTTAGACCTGCTAAAAGGTTATTAACAGGTTAAGAAGTGTTTCTTTCTCAAAGGCATCATTGAGGGGAAACAGTGTAGAGGGGGTATGCATCAATACAACTCTTTTGGTAGACAATTCAGAAGTACGTCTCAAATGTTTAAAGGTAATTCCCTTTGTCCCAGCAATTCCACTTCCAGGACCTTATTCTACAGACATATTCACACGCCTGCACAAACACACATAAAAAGTTCAATACGACAGTTTTAAAAGCAAGAAACAACATAATATCCATCAATGAGGTACTCTAAATAAAATGTTACATGCATATAATAGAATACTATATGGAATCTTTTTTTTAAATCACAGATACAAGAAAAAGTAGGACTGTGGGTAACAAGTGCCTGCTGTAAAAACTGCAACCAGGTTTGTCAGGCTCCCATGAAGAGGACAACCAGATAAGCCATCTTCCTACTGTGGCTGTGTCACTTGTTCAGTTTTCTGCCTCAAAAATGAAGGTAGGAGAATGTGGGCTATACCTTCTATCACAGCTATAAAGATCTACTTCAGCCAGGCATGGTGGCTCATGCCTGTAATCCCAACACTTTGGGAGGCTGAGGGAGGTAAATCATTTGAGTTCCGGAGTTTGAGACCAGACTGACCAACATGGTAAAACCCCATCTCTACTAAAAATACAGAGAAAATTAGCACAGCATGGTGGCGCATGCCTGTAATCCCAACTACTCAGGCAACTGAGGGAGGAGAATTGCTTGAACCCAGGAGGTGGAGGTTGCAGTGAGCCAAGATCATGCCACTGCACTCCAGCCTGGGTGACACAGCAAGATTCCGTCTTGGTTGGGGGGGGGGGTGTCTATTTCATGCAGTAATGAGAGGCTTCATATTACAGATAATTTCTGTAAATTAATCTAGACAAGAAGGCCAGAAACATAAAAGGAAAGTAATATATTCAGGTATTTCCTCTAAATATTTACATACCAAATTACATCCCCCAAATTGTATGTTAAACCATACAGACACAATAAAAGCGTTCACCAGAGGCAGACACTAACTTTTACACCTCACTTGGATACAGATGCATTACATTATAAGCAGTGTACATTGGCTCTTCAAGAATTTAAAAACGAGATAATGGTTAGAAGTCATCCATTTCTGCTCTCAGAGTTCAATCATTTTGAGTTCATTTGGTGATGTAAATAAGCAATGTGACTTTTTCTACACAAGCTGGATTACTGGGAAAATTGATAACTTTCAGGCTCTAGTGTGTCTGGCTTGTGGCCACACAAACTACAGCCCATGGCCAGGTATGCACACACACATACACACACCCTCAAACCTCTGGATTCTGCAGCCTAAAGGCTAAAGGAAAAGAACCACCTACTCAACACTAAGCCAACTTCCTATGGGAACATTTCAAACCCTAAAGGGCCTCCTCCCAGTATTAAACCAGTCGAATCCAGTTTAGCTTCTAAAGTGTGATTGAATTTAAGCATGTGACTAAATCATCAGCCTGCAGGTCATACAATTAAACAAGATGACTCTGGACACAGCTTTATAGTCTAACCTTACCAATTACAGCATCTTTAACCTTTAATATAATGAAATAGGATGGCCCTATTATATTCTCATTCAAAATGCTAACAATGGACAAAATAATTGTTATCCAACTACATATTCAGACAAGTGAAAAGTTCCTGGCTACTTAATTAGAAAACATTTCACTGCTTTGCTCCTGCATATAACCTATTCCCAAAATTTTGAGTCTCACTTGGCTAATATATTTAAAACAAACCTATGAAAAGACTGCCAGGGGCATTAAAAGGCAAATTATTTATTTATTTATATTTAGCTTTCTTACTTTTATTTTTTTTAAGGCAAATTAAATAAATGAATGAGACAAATGAAAGACAAGAGTAAGACAGGCAGAAACCAGTAAGCAGAAATAATCTCTTCAAACACACACGGTCCTAGTTTTAGTCTTGTCAAACTTAGTGACTTTCCATAGGGCCACCTCAGATTCGCAAGGCTCTCCCGCACATTTTGCACTGTTCTCTCTGGCCTTTAGGTACATATTCATGTTCATGCCTGCTCAGGCAGACTTGTTTTCACACTGAGCAATGTTAGGCACTGTTGTTTTGGAATTTGGCTTTCATTAATGTTCTAGGGCAGATTATCCACGTGGAGAGAATGAGAGAAGCCAGACAAGTCAGAGACTAAATTTCAGGCTGGAAGTGAGAGCTTTATCTCTCCCAAAAAGAAGCAAGTCAATTTTGCTCTGATGCCTCAGCAAACCCTTAAATAAAAAGAGAGTTGAACCCTCTGCTTGTAACACCTACTTCCGAAGAAAAAAACAATCACTACCATCAGGGATTTCACTCCTCTGTATTAACCCTAACTCTTGGTGACTTATTAATCCGCTAGTGTTTAAAGGATACTCATAGGATCCCTTGCCTACTGGCTCTTGGTTAATTCTACTTTATCCTCTCTTGCTTTTAATCTACTTACACACCAGATGTTTTTGTGACATTCTTTTGATCTAAGCTCATTAAATCCAGTATTCTTTGTTAGTCTTTTCATTGAAAATTATGATTAGGGGCAATAGCAAGGCATATTTATCCAAGATCTCTTACCAGTTGTGGTTTTTTAGCAAAAAATGTTGCATTAAATTCTAAAAAAAATTCAAGTATACAAACAGAACAAGCAGAAACTAGTACAGGTGATATTTTTTATTATTTGAACCTTTTTCATTAAAAACTGAACATAACACACAGAAGTTCCTAGAAGAAATTATGAACAGAATTTCCTAAGAGATTTAATAGAAAGACATAATATATTTATCAGTGACCTATTTAAACAGAAGCTATAGAACCATCCCATGCAATCTGCTCCACTGAATCATGTAACTTTATCATTCTTATTACACCACTGCATAATCCAGGCTCTTCGTCCTCTTTAAGATAATGTGACATACTAAAACACTTAACAGTTCCACTGTGATTTTGCTCTCACTCATTCTAAGTGTCTTAGTGTTCTTTTATTACCTATAATTTTCCTTATGAGTTGCTGATGCTATTTTCATAGACAGCTAACTCTAAGTTAAACAACTAATGCTGTCCCTCATTAGTTTCTTACAAGGGGCAAAGATCTTAGTTGTCAGTTGTATATGGTACTATTCATTTAGTCATTTCTTGAGTTCATCGATAATTTTCATATATCTTTGCTGAAAATATCACTGATCTTCAAGAATGGACTATCAGAATTGTTCTGGTCAACAGTTTTCCATTTCTTGAAATCTAGTTTGCCTAAAGGAAATTATGTAAGTAGTTACATATAAGTATATGAAAATGAGAATTTAGAGCAATCACCTCCATTATGTAAAAAGTATATGATGTCAAAAATATGAGTTACTCCTTGAGCCTGTTTCTTTATTGATAAAAATGGAGTCACGCCATAGAGATACTGGGAACTACTATGGAGTCAGGGGCAAGGGCTGAAAAACTACCTACTGGGTATGATGCTCACTACCTAGGTGATAGCATCAGTTGTACCCTAAACCTCAGCATCACGCAAGTAACAAACCTGAACATGTACCCCTAGAATCTAAAATAAAAGTTGAAATTATTTTAAGAATGGAGTCACAATCTAGTACACAGGATTGTGGCAATTTTCAAGGCTAACACATTAAAAACCAGCTAACACAGAAACTGACACATGGCCAACATTATACATACATTTCTTAGTTAACTACTTTATGATTGTTACTTACTTTTTACCTTATGGATCATTTTTATTCTGTAACAACTATAAATTACACTTATTATAACAATTTCAATTCCTTGTTATTTCATATATTAATTCTCTCAAAAAACAGGAAAATTAGAAAATTATATTTTCTATAGAAAATTTTAGGATACTGAATTGTTAGAAAACAAACACTCTACAGGATTAACAAACATTCTTTTTTTTTTCAAGAGTCATATTCTATATGGAATCACTAATAAAAATGTGCTGGACAATCCAAATTAATATACTTGATTAATAACTTATAAGAGTATAATTTATATTAAAACAAAATGTGAAGGATGTGATTACTCTGTTCCTATTTCACATCAGTGTTTCTAAATCTTTAGAAGATGTGCACAAAAAAACTTACTAAGTCATCTATACAAATAATACTGGTTCGCTTTTAAGTAAAGAATATATTTTCCTTCTAATCTCTGGAGAAAAATTTTCTATTCTGTTTGAGTATGCAAATCTGCTGCATAAGGAAAACCACATCCCTCTTTCCATCCACTGCAGCAACCAAGAGAAACCAAACCCACTGTGCCACCTCAAATAATTTTTATTGCCAAAGCCAAGTAAAATCCCTATAAATATTTGATCTAAATACAAAAAATAAAGCCAAATTAATGGACATGTTTCCACAACAAATCCAAAAACACCACAAAACTTCTGGCAATAGTTATAAAGTAAAAACAAATATTAAGTAAGTACACTACCATTTTTTTCTGAGACAGGGTCTTGCCCTGTCGCCCAGCCTAGAGTGCAGTGGCACAGTCATAACTCACTGCAGCCTCGACCTTCTGGACTCAAGCTATCTGCCCACCTCAGACTCCCAAGAAGCTGGAACTATAGGTGTGCATCACCACGCCTGGCTAGCATTTAAACTTTTTGTAGAGATGGGGTCTTGATATGCTGCCCAGGGTTGTCTCCAACTCCTGAACTCCAGCAATCCTCCTGCATTAGCCTCCAAAAGTGCTGGGATTACAGGCGTGAGCCATGGCACCCAGTCAAGACACTGCTCTCTAAATGTGATTATTATTGTCCAATACCAAAAAAAAATTTGCTCATGGTGATATTTTTTGATTGTTTATAATTTTGTCTATTTTTTTCTTTTGGAGTAAAGGCAGTCAACAGTGAGAAATACATGCAATTCAACTCTATTCATTTCATTCTTTCACATGCTCAAAGGTAAGTACTCAGTATTTTTTTAAGTAAAGAAAGGCTCGACGATGTCAACTAAAAATGAAGTTCTACAGATGGCAGTTTCTTCTAGTGAAAGAAACCACAATAATATTTTACAAGCCACAGAACGACAACAGAATTTCAGCAACAAAGAAATCCTGTAAGCATTTAAACCTGATATATGGGCAGGGCGCGGTGGCTCACGCCTGTAATCCCAGCACTTTGGGAGGCTGAGGCGGGTGGATCACAAGGTCAAGAGATCAAGACCATCCTGTTCAACATGGTGAAACCCTGTCTCCACTAAAAATACAAAAATTAGCTGGGCATGGTGGCTCATGCCTGTAGTCCCAGCTACTTGGGAGGCTGAGGCAGGAGAATTACTTGAACCCAGGAGGCGGAGGTTGCGGTGAGCCGAGATGGCGCCATTGCACTCCAGCCTGGGTAACAAGAGCAAAACTCTGTCTCAAATAAATAAATAAACAAACAAACAAACAAACCTGATATATGGTATTTTAACCACAAATCTTAACAAAGGAAAATTAACTAGGAAAACCAAAGTTCTAAGTTAAAACTAAACATTGTTCTAAAAAGATATCTCTGCCAAAATAAAAGTTCAAAACAAATAACTAATTCAAAGGCTCAAATTCTCACCTAAAGCAATGAGAGCTCTATGACATGAAACTTTTGTAGGAAATTTTAGGATCTCTGACACACACAATGTAATATTTAAGTACTTAGGAGAAAAAATGCACAGCATATACATACCAATTTGTACGCATGATTCTTCATGAGTACCAAAGAGGCAATGCCAAGAGGCCACTGTTTTCAAAAGTAGGGGTTTTTCTAATCTATCTAATTTTTGTAGAGATGGGGTCTAACTATCAGGCTGGTCTCAAACTCCCGGCCTCAAGCAATCCTCCTGCCTCAGCCTCCCTGCCAAAAGCACGTTATTTTAGAAGAATAGCAGGCTTCTATATTTTGCTTCTGTCTAAAAAACTTAAAAGGAGAGAGAAGACCACACCTTCAAAGATACACTGTTATAAATACTTTAGGTATCACAACTGAAATTTTTTAATTCAAAGGCCACAAAGATTCTATCATTTCAAGCAAAGCCTACTCATGGCCTATTATTTTAAGTCACCTGGAAAGTGCAGTATGATGATGGCTGTGTCTGCAATCACTAAACCTTCACTCAAGAAGACCTGGTGCTTTAAACAAGTGTAAGCAAGTTGATTCTGTTTTTGTTTTTGTTTTCAATTCAGCAACCTATACCCACTTCTATTTAAATGTTGTTCCACAAAGGAGGGATACAATATAGTGTTTAAAAATATGGGCCAGGCATGGTGGCTCACATCTGTAATCCTAGCATTTTGGGAGGCAGAGGCTGGTGGATCACCTGAGGTCAGGAGTTCGAGACCAGCCTGGCCAACATGGTGAAACCCCGTCTCTACTAAACACAAACACACACACACACACACACACACACACACAAATGCCAGGCATAGTATCAGGTGCTTGTAATCCCCGCTACTTGGGAGACTGAGGCAGGAGAATCGCATGAACCCAGGAGACGGAGGTGGCAGTGAGCTGAGACTGCACCACCGCACTGCAGCCTAAGCAACAAGAACGAAACTCCATCTCAAAAAAAATAAAATAAAAATAGGGACTCCTGAGTGTGCGTATGTGGAGGAGTCATTATAGTTCTTTAGACGTTGAAATTTCCAAAATAAAAAGAGAGAAAAACAAAGGGGAGAGAAAGAGAAGTGAAAGGAAGGAAGAAAGAAGAAAAAGGAAGAGAATGGGATGTCAAGTCAAACAGAGCTGGCTTTGAGTCTTAGCTCTCTAACTTATTAGTTTAAACTTGGTAAACCTAAGGTTCCTAATCTGTAAAATTTGGATAATAACAATTCCTGCTTTATGACATTGTTAGGAAATTTGAATGAGGTAACATGCGTATAGCATTTAACACAATGTAGGTTATTAAACCATTAACTAGCCTATATAATTATTTTACTGTAATCAAATTGGTTAGTTTAATGACGTTATAGTTTATATATTTAATGAGTTCATAGCTTTAGGAATATAGCCAGTTATTCAACAACATGACACAATATTTGTAAAACAAACAAAAATAAATAAATAAATGACTGAGATCAAGAAATGTATAGTTTTCAGCCTGTAATCCCAGCACTTTGTGGGGCCGAGGCAGGCATATCTCCTGAGATCAGGAGTTTGAGACCAGCCTGACCAACGTGGTGAAACCCTGTCTCTATTAAAAATACAAAAATTAGTCGGGTGTGGTGGCACGCACCTGTAGTCCCAGCTACTTGGGAGGGTGAGGCAGAAGAATTGCTTGAACCTGGGAGGTAGAGGTTGCAGTGAGCCAAGATCATGCCACTGCACTCCAGCCTGGGTGACAAAGCAAGACTTCATCTCCAGAGAGAGAGAGAGAGAGAGAGAGAGAGAGAGAGAGAGAGAGAGAGAGAGAGAGAGAGAGAGAGAGTGTATTTTGCAATAAATACTTTCTGAGAATTTACCTTCTTATAAGGCAATAAGAACAAGAACTCAAGAGCCAGATCACCTAGGTTTGAGTTCCAAGTCTGCACTCGCTGGTCGTAAGACTGCAAGCAAGTATTTACTGTGTATTGGTTTCTGTCTGTTTACTGGGATTACAACAGGGATGTTGTGAGGAGTAGATGAATTAATATATGTAAACTGCTTAGAAAAGCGCCTGGCACTTAGTAAGTGCTACATTAAGTATTAATGTGGATTCAGTTGGTTATAATTCTCACGAGGACACTGTTTACCACAAAACTGGCATTTGTTAAGCCCACTCACTAGAGTAATTAGACTCGGAGATATGAATTGAAAACTTGTGAGCTACGAGTCTGAACTAAACTCTAAACTTCATACTCAGCAGTTCCTTACAGGTAAAAATCTTGATCATCTACCTGCAGATTCTACACATCAAAGTTTGCAATCTGCTGAGCTACTGCAAAAATCTGAAGAGGTATTACAGCCGTGTGTGTGTGTGTGTGTGTGTGTGTGTGTGTGTGTGTACAATACAATTCAGAATGATGGCCTCTAAGTAGTGGAAATGTGATTTTTAATTTTTTTTTTTTATTTTCTTAAGTCAGAGTCTCACCCTGTCACCCAGACTGCAGTACAGTCACATGATCATGGCTCACTGCAGCCTTGACCTCTGGAGTAGCTGGAACTACAGGTGCCTGCCACTATGCAGAGCTAATTTTTTGTACAGAGAGGGTATACCCTTATGCCAAGGCTGTTCTCGAACTCCTAGGCTCAAGCAATCCACCCATTTCAACTTCCCAAATTCCTGGGATTACATGCATGGGCTTCCGCACGCAGCCAATTTTTTAGTTTAATTTTTCTGTATTTTCTAATTTTTTGCCATGCTTTTGCTTCTATAAAAATAAAAGGTTTTTTTAACATTCAGAAATGAAAGAAATGAGTCTTACAGTTGGATAAGGAAAAAAATCCACAAAGTCCATACCTGTATTTATGAATGATGGCGTTAAATAATTTTCCATCCCTCCAGCAGGTAGTGAAATTTTCACACCGAATTCCAGCATAACCCTCCGTTGCCTGCTGCGTCCAGAGTAGCAATCTCTCTTTTGCAGACATATCCTCTGACTCTCCAGTAACATGGATATCAGATATCTAGATATAACAGAAAGTGTTAAACCTTTAGGAAGGAAGGAAACTAACTCAGACTAAGAACCTACTATGTGCCAAGCACTTTCCAAATGTAAAATTAGGATATAACAATTCCTGCTTTATGAGGTTGTTGGGAAATCTGAATGAGATAACATGTGTATAGGACTTAAGAGAATGCCCTACATATAGAAAGTTATCAAACAATTAGCTATTCTATGTTATAATTTTTATTCAGCCCTCATATCTCTCCCTTATAAATTTCCCCCATTTTATATATAGAAAATAAATTTTCTCCATTTTACATGAAGGAAATTTGAGTTTCAAGGGGTTAACAACAGATTGAAAAAGTCAGATTTAACTCGTGCTCAATTTAAAAGCATCTATTCTATTTTTACTAAACCAAAACTCTACAGCATTAAAAATTCTATATTCTTCTTCCCTAATCAGATTTGCTACAACAACTTAAGGAGATGTTTTTCCAAGTTCAAATGGATCAGCAGTAAAACCTATAGAATACACTACCACCTGCAGAGCAGAATTTGCTCCAATAGGAATACCAGGTAAAGAACAAAGAAAGAAATAGTATTCTTTCCTATTAACTATGTTACATAATACTTTGGCCAGAACTCACTAAGTCTCTCAGTCCTAGCTTGGCTTGCTCAACCTGAAACCTTTACCGACTGATTTTTTTCTCCTCTATTTTGTTTTCATGAAATTTTCTAAAACTCTTTTCCACTGAACAATGATAAAACAGGTCACCAGTTTCCATGATTTACATTCTCCCAAGAGCACCTCTTTGATAAGGGTCCTACTTAATCTGCTGATAATTATGTTAAGGCACAAAGTGACTTTATTAGGGGTCACACAGTAATTCCAAAGCTGGGATTAACACCACCAACAACTGTTCCCTCAATCAGTGCAAGACGCAGTCAAGGGATCAAGAAGACAGGTGGCACGCCAGGGTCAGGATGAGCAAGTCAGAGATGGGAAGCAAGACATAGGAGAAACAAATCATTCTGTAACAGGGAAAATATCACTAGACTATAGAGTCATGAGACAGGCTTCTAGACCCGATCCCTAGTCCAGTAGCTTTGAATAATTCATTTCATGTTTGTGAGTCAACTTCCTTATTTATAAAATGAGAAGGAGGCAGAAGCAGATAATGTTTAGGACTCTTTTCAGTCTAAAGTTTTACTAACAGACTATGAACTCAACACAAAAATCAGAGGTCACAATAGGCAGAGTCATGCTAAAAAAAAAACTCCAAAGTAAACCTTTTACATGTGGTAGTGCCAGGCTCAAACAGGAAGCCCTTTATTCCTCCCAGCTGCCACAGAGCCAGAGGCACGGCCAACCCAAGGACCCAGGGCAGGAAGGCTGTGGCAGTGAAAGCCCTTGCCAGGCCTGGCAGCTCCTGACAACTTCGCTTGTTGGAAATGACGGCGGGGGTTGGGGGGGGACCGGCATGTGCTCACACACTCCTTCTCCTTCTCTAGTGTTCAGCAGAGGCTGCCATGCCCCATGGAGCTTCACTCTCATCCACAGTCTAAGACACTCTGCTTGACTAATGGCCAGGATTTAAAAGTGGAACAAACTGTCTCAATTTTAATAATTTTTGCTAGGGATCTGTGTCAATCTCCAGAGCATGGAAAAGAGCTCTGTACATAAACACATCATATAGTATACACAGGAAAAAAAATTTTTTTTGGATGTGGAAAAAAAAAAAAACAGGATAAAATTTACCAATATTCTTTGGCCCAAGTTCCAGTGATATGCTGGTCTAAAATTATGCTGCAGTACCTTTCTGGCACATCCCAAGAGTTTAAATCCCATCTCAACTATTTACATGCTCACGTTACTTAACTGCTTTAAGCCCTTTCCCTTACTTGTTAAATGATGATGATAATTATACTCTGTTGTGAGAATTCAACAACATTAGCACAGTGTAATGCCTGGCTCATAGTCAGTACATGCTCAATACAGGTGAGCCATGTTATGGTTGTAGTTATTGTTACTCTTTTTGAAAAAGGGAGAAGTAAAACTTTGACTTTATTATTTTCTTAACTCTCTTCCAATAAAGAGGAATAAAAGAGTAAGTTTTTGAAATTTGCTGCCTTAAACTAATAAATATTTATGATCACAAGGGTTGAGAGAAGCTAATCTAGGAAACTGTAAATGAAAAAGTTGACGCCGGGCACAGTGGCTCATGCCTGTAATCCCAGAACATTGGGCGGCCAAGATGAGAGGATCACTTGAGCCCAGGTGTTCAAGACTGGGCTGGGCAACATAATGAGATCCCATTTCTACTAAAAAAAAAAAAAAAATTAGCCTGCCATGAGAGCATGTGCCCATAGTCCCAGTGACTAGGGAATCTGAGGCAGATCGTTTGAGTCTAGCAGGTGAAGGCTGTAGTGAGCCATGATCATGCCATTGCACTTCAGCCTGGGCAACAGATCAAAGCCCTTTAAAAACCAAAAAAAGGAAAGAAAAAGTTGAGCCTCTTGTCTCTATAAGCCTTTAAAAATTATAAAATCAACTGCTTTAGGGAACCCTTACAATTCAAGAGACACATAGATTCTATGTAGAGTGACAAAACAGGTAGATAGCTGGGGATGTCGAGGACTGTTTTCTACCAATTCCACACCAGTCAGTTACAAAAGTATTACCTATTAACTAGGAAAGTCAGCAAAGCTCAACTACAAGGTACCAGCTTAGTAGGTACAAGTGCTACATAGTAGTTTACCAGAGGAAGGAAGTTAAAGGAATTTAGAGGTCTGAAAATGGCCTAAATAACAAGAGAAAATAACGTCTTCTTGTTAAATAAGTTTCCAGTAGATGAATTCCAGATTGTTACAAACAAAATTTCAGACTGTTATACATACTCACACTATTAAAAAGCTATAATTTTTAAAATGCATATTCAAAAGTATATTCATATAATTCTATAATGCATACTCAAATGTTATGAACCAAGCTTTATCATATCAAAGATTAAGCCAAGTCCAAGACTCCACTAGGCCCACAAGCAGAGTAGTTGAATTCTAACTCCTCCATTTTCAGCTTTCCTGCTATTTCCAATAAACTGAGCATCATCCTATTACAGCAATTTAAGGTATTTTTTAAAAGACTGTTACCATTAGCCACTAGTAATATCAGACTTTTCATGATACTCTGCAACCAAAACTAAAAGGGAAAGTGAGTTAAATGCTAAAAATTGTTTAAGGCTTCAGTTGTCATTCATAATCCCTGATGTGAAATCTGTATGTTCAGCAAAACAGCCTGAATCTTCCACCAATGACAGGTTAATGGTGGTTCCACATTAAGGTTATTCTAGAAAGTAATCAAGGCACCTCCCTTCAAAACCTTGAGGCAATGTAGTGATAATCAGAGAGGGTTTTAATTCGTGCTGCCTTAGTTTAAATCTTAATTCTAACAGTTAATGAAATGAATGACCCGAACTACTCACATAATCTCCTAAAATCCACTTTCCCCTTTTTTTTTTTTTGAGACAGAATCTCACTCTGTTGCTCAGGCTAGAGTGCAGTGGAAGGATCTTGGCTCACTGCAACCTCCACCTCCCAGGTTCAAGTGATCCTCCTGACTCAGCCTCCCAAGTAGTTGGGACTACAGGTGTGTGCCACCACATCCAGCAATTTTTGTATTTTTAATAGAGACAGGGTTTCACCATGTTGGCCAACTAGGTCTTGAACTCCTGACCTCAAGTGACTCACCTGCCTCAGCCTCCCAAACTGGGAGTTTGGGAGTAAGCCACTGTGTCTGGCCTCATTTTCTTTACCTTTAAAACTTAAATAATAACAACAACCTATCCAAAAAGAAAATCAAGAAAGCAATCCCATTAACAATAGCTTTTAAAAAAAGACTTAGTAATAAATTTAATCAAGGAGATAAAAGAAAATATTGATGAAAGAAATTGAAGAAGTCATAAATAAATGGGAAGATATCCATTTTCATGAATTAGAAGAATTAACACTGTTAAAATATGTCCATACTAGCCAAAGCAATCTATAGATTCAATGCATTTCTTACCAAAATTCTCATGACACTTTGCACAGAAATAGAAGAAACAATCCTTCAGTTTGAATGGAACCACAAAAGACCCCAAATAGTTAAAGCAATCTTGAACAAAATGAACTAAGCTGGAAGCATCACACTACCCGACTTCAAAATATACTACATAACTACAGTAATGAAAACAGCATGGTACTGACATGAAAACAGATAGATAGAGCAATGGAACAATGGAGAGCCCAGAAATAAACCATGCATTTATGGTCAATTGATATTTGACAAAAATGCCAATAACACACAATGGGGAAAGAACAGTCTCTTCAATAAAAATGTCTGAAAAACTGGATATCCACATGAAGAAGAATGGTATTAGATCCTTATCTCACACCATATATAAAAATCAACTCAAACTGGATTAAAGACTTACATGTAAGACCTAATATTGCAAAGCTACTAAAGAAAATATAAGAAAAAGTTTTTTGACTTTGGACTAGGCAATGATTTTTTGGATATGACTCCAAAAGCAGAAGTAACAAAAGCAAAGACAGAAAAACGAGATTATAGCAAACCAAAGCTTCTGTGCAGCCAAAGAAACAATCAACAAAGAGACAAACTGCAGAACAGGAGAAAGTATGTGCAAACCATTCATCTGATAATGAATTAATATTCAAAATACATAAAGAACTGAAACAACTCAATAATAAGAAAACAAAACACTCAATTTAAAATAAACAAAGGATATTATAATAGACATTTCTTTTAAAAAAGCATACAAATGGATAACAGGTATATGAAAAAATACTCAACATCACTAAGCATCAAAGAAATGCAAATTAAAACCACAATGAGACATCACCTCACACCTGTAAGCATGGCTAGTCTAAAATGAAGAAAATAAGTGGGTTTTTTTTTGTTTTTTGTTTTTTGAGACAGAGTCTTGCTCTGTCACTCAGGCTGGAGTGCAGTGGGGCAATCTCGGCTCACTGCAAGCTCCACCTCCTGGGTTCAAGTGATTCTCCTGCCTCAGCCTCCCAAGTGACTGAAACGACAGGCACCCGCCACCATGCCTGGCTAATTTTTTGTATTTTTAGTAGAGATGAAGTTTTGCCATATTGGCCAGGCTGGTCTTGAACTCCTGACCTCAGGCGATCCACCTGCCTCAGCCTCCCAAAGTGCTGGGATTACAGGTATGAGCCACTGTGCCTACCCGATAAATGTGTTGATGAGAATATGGAGAATAAGGAACTTTTGCACTGTTGGTGTAAATGTAAGTTAGTATAACCATTGTAGAAAACAGTATAGAGGTGCCCAAAAACTTAAAAATAGAGCTACCATATAATCCAGCAATCCCACTACTGGGTATATATCCAAAGGAAATCTGTATATCACAGAAATACTTGCACTCTCATATATAATGCAGGATTATTCACAATGGCCAAGGTAAGCAATCAGTCTAGGTGTCCATCAACTGAAAAATGAATTTTTAAAATGTGATATATATATACAATAAAGTACTGTTCAGACTTTAAAAAAAATACAAAACAAAAAATCTAATCATTAACAACAATATGAATGAACATGGAGGGCATGTTAAGCAAAATAAACCAGGCACATAAAGACAAATATTGGATGATCTCACTTATATGTGGAATCTAAAAAAGTTGAACTCATAGAAGTGGAGAGTAGAATGGTGGTTACCAGAGGCTGCAGTGGTTGGGTTGGGAGTGATTGGGGCGCTATCAATCAAAGGATGCAAAATTTCAATTAAGAGAAATAAGTTTCTCTTATATAACATGGTGACTATAGTTAATAACAATATATTGCATTCTTTTAAATTGCTAAAAGAGTAGATTTTAAGTGTTTTCACCATAAAAATGTAAGTACTGAAGTAACATATAATAATTATTTGAATTTCATAAGATGTGGTACATGACAACTATATAATTTTTATTAATTTAAAAAATGTAAATGATGATACAATAATGTCCTCCATGGGTGGTTCTAAAGATTAAATAAAAAGTCATATCAAGCACTTATCACAGCGCCTGCCACATAGACACTTCTATAACCGTTAGCTTTTCCCACCACTATCTATCTATCTATCTATCTATCTATCATCTATCTATCTATGATGAGTCTCACTCTGTGCCCAGGCTGAAGTGCAGTGGCAAGATCATAGCTTACCGCAGCCTCAAACTCTCAAACTCCTGGGCTCAACTGATCCTCCCACCTCAGCCTCTCAAACAGCTGGGACTACCAGCATGTGCCATTATGTCTGGGTAATTCTTTCAAATTTTTTATAAGACAGGGGTGTCTTTTTGTTGTCCATAAACTCCTGGTTTCAAATGATCCTCCCACATTGGCCTCCCAAAGTGCTGGGATTACAGGCATGAACCACTGCACCTGGCCCCACCACAATTTTATTACCTGCAGTAGTATTGCTACTTACAGCTTCTCACCAACAGTCAGCTAGAACCAAAACAAACAAAATACTTTATACCAGAAATCCTTTCAGAAACTTGAAGCCTTCATGCCTCGCATCCTGGTCATTGTTGGCTACTGCCCAAATTCAAGTTCTTCCTGTCACTGAGCCTCTGCTGCCCATATTTGATCTGGGCTTCGTCTCTCCTGACCCAGCTTGCTATCATTTCCAAACTTCCAGAAATATCTACCCCGTGGCGAACAAAGTCTCATGTCTTCAATACCTTGAACTGTTTTTAACTTTTTACTGAACCCCAAGAATCCCCCACTACAATAACTATAATTCAGCCAAGTCCCAGACTCCACTAGGCCCACAGGCAGGACAGGTGAATTATAATTCCTCCAGTGATGCAAAACCAGTGGTTTTCAAATCATTATCTATAAGTACAAAACAATCACTTTTACATTATAGGCCACTCTTGCTCTCTGCTCTCCTCCTTCCTCTCCTTAAACACAATGCTCATGTGCCCCAAAGATGTGCCTCCTGGTTGTGTGCCTGGACATCCAAATGCCATCTCCATGTAGCACCCACTGCAGTGCTGTGTCTCTTCATTTCAGCCAATCATAGCCCTACATCCTGGTTCTCATTGCCTTGAACTGGAACTAGTCTACCTCAGGTATTTAACATCTAACAGCAGTTTCCCATTCTTTCAGCACTTTCCTTTGCTAATTCTAGCTAAGCCAATTATCTGGCTTCATCAACATCTCACATTCCTTAACATGCCCATTTTCTTCCAATCTATGAACTGTAGAGGAAGAAAAATAATGTTTTCCTCAGCTCTCATAAATTATTAATTGGAACAGACCCCTGTAACAAAAGATAGATTAACAAGAGAAAAACAGACCAAAGATTATTGTTATGTATAATTCAAATATACTGAGGAACGGGTAGGCTGTGGGAGTCCAAAAGATGCTACATCAAAATATAAAGGGTTGTTGAGCTGAAGGCAATTAAGTAGCAGCTGATGCAGGAAAGCTCTCTGCCCTCCATTTGCCTAAAAGCAGAACATAGATTTACAAAGACAAAAGATATCCCGACCTCCTCTACCAGAGAGAACAAATGTTAACCAATGAAGGTAACTTTAGACTGTTACAGGCCTGGAGACAGAAACAGAAAAATCTATATGAACAAGCTTTACTAACTGGCCTTTGTCTGCCATTTCTTTCCCTTTCCACAAGTTGCTGACCCCAGAGACTCAAATTTTTCTTTTGTCATTTCTCTAAAACTCTACTGCTTTGTTGAAGATGCTACATAAAATGGAATTCAAAGCCACCTCTGAGAACTGCTCATTCCCTGGGCTCTCCCATCTATGTATGAAACATACATGTTAATGAACTGTCTCTCTCTTACTAATCTGTATTTTGTTGTAGGCATCCATTCCAGCTAAGAATTTATGAGGGTTGAGGAAAATTATTTTTCTTCCTCTACAGCTCTCTCTTCTATCTTGACATCTTTCTCTGTGTGTCTTACACTATATTATTTATTATTTCCATCACTTCTTTGCTAATTAAGTCCCTCACATCTTTGTCCTTACCCTGCAACCACTCCACCACCAAACCTTAATTCTGATCAGTCCAGCTGCTTGTCTTCTCGGCTTTCACCCGAAGCTATAAACTTCTACCAGAGAAAAGCATACCACCACGTGGACTCCTACCACCACATATTCCAGGTCTGCGACCTCAGCTAGGTACTCAAAGAAATGTGCCAATTCTTGCTGGTGTCCTAACTGGCCAATTCTTTCACCCCTCACAATACTGCTTTCAATTCTTTACTATTTGGCTGGGTGAGGTGGCTCACACATGTCATCCCAACATTGTGGGAGGCCAAGGCAAGAGGATCACTTGAACCCAGAAGTTCAAGACCAGCTGGGCAACATAGGAAGACTCTGTCTCTATTTAAAAAAAAAAAAATGTGGGCATGGTGCCATGTGCTGCAGTCCCAGTTTCCTCAGGCCCCTGAGGTGGGAGGACCACCTGAGCCAGGAGGTCAAGATTGCAGTGAGCCATGATTATGACACTGCACTCCTGCCTGAGTGACAGTAAGACTCCATCTCCAAAAATAAAAATTCTTCATTATTTGTCTAAAACTCCCTACCCTACCACCTCTACTTTTATGTTTTCATGTTTAGCAAACAATCACATCTTTATCCCCTTCTTTATTGAGAAAACAGCCACATAAGTAAGAGCCCCCTTCTGTCCTGCTACCCACAGACTTTGCTCCCACATGACCTCCTTTCCTCTTTGGCTTTAAATCCTTTCACCTCCTACTTCCTAGCGATCTTATTCCATCAATAATCTCCTCTCACGTGGGTCTCTCAGTATTTAAAATACCCAAGTCTCTTCCATCCTAAAATAAAAATAATCTTCATGAACTCAGTTCCCTGGTTACTCATCACCATCCCTCCCATTTTCTTCTTAGGAAAGCCACCTTAAAAAGTAATCTATACTTTCTTGTTTTTATTATCTTCACACTTCTGCCAATTTTGATTTGGCCTTTTTCTTAACATTCCAGTAAAACTCCCTCAATTTGTCTGAGTAAAGATGACCAGACAAATTGAGGGAGTTCTTGTTCATACCTCTATTTTTCCAACAAAGAAGAAAATTAGATGGTTAACCTAATACAAGTAATGGGTAGGGGGATGCTGACAAGTTGAATGGTATTATAAGAGATCATCTATCACCTCTTCCTTCACAGTCATTCATTCATCAAACACTCATAAATATCCATTTGTACCATGACTAGGCGTTGGTTATACAACTATCCTCATGGAGCTTACAGTCCAATGACAGAAATACACCATGGAGATGAGATCAAGGGTTGTTTTCCCATCCTTTGATTTTCTAATCCTGATCTCGCTGAGGCATCTGTCATTGGCAGTCTTTCTTCTTTGGCTTCCATGACGGCGCCCCTTCGACTTTCCTCCAGCATCTCTAGCCAATCCTTCTCAGTCTTCATTAGAGACTCCTCTGTTACTCAACCTTTAATGTTATTCCCCGTGGCATAGGTCTCAGGCCTCTTTCTTCCACTCTCCTCACTCTCCGTGGATAATCTCTACCACATGACTTTTACTGACACCTTCACATGGTTGACTCCCACATCCCTGTATCTCATCCCAAACCTTCCCCCTAAACCCAATTCCCTACCATACACTTCTGCTGCAACAGTAAAACTAACCATGTATTGACCACTTACATGACCCAGACACTGTGCTTAAGCTCTTCATTAAAAATTACCTCTTATAATCTTTACAGTACACAATATCATTTTACAAATGACAAAGAGACATAAATAATGATATGACTTGCTCAACTTCACCCAAATTACTAATAGGTAGAAGTCAAATTTGAAGTTGAATCTTTCTGGCTACAAAGCTGATACTCTTAACCACTGTGCTATATCTCACAACCTCTTCAAACTCAATGTATTGGGAACTTAATTTCTCTTTTTCCTTCCTATATTTCCTTCTGCATTCCTAGCTCAGAGAATGGCTCCACCATTTATCCAGTTTCCCCTACATAAAAGAAACCAGTGGAGTCATCCTTGATGCCTCTTCAACCTCTGTGCCCATATCCAGTTGGTAGCACAGTACTCTGCAGGCTCATCTCCCTTCCCTGACCTCTAACAGCCACCCCAAAACACTCCTCATGCCCCAGCCACACTGAACAACTTCTAGTTCCCTCAATAAGGATGCACTTCAACAAGATACAATCCATTTATATGAATGACACTCTACCCAGAGAAAGACCTCACCAACTCCGATTCCATGCTACTCCTCCACTCATCCTTCTCCTTGAGGAAACCTCAGCTGATTCTGCTTCAGGGGTCTGTGTAAGGCACCTGACCATCTTCTGTGCTTTTGAAAGTACTCCACACATACTTGTATAATAGCAGTAACTCTTGTGTGTCATTATTGTCTGTTATTAGATCTTCTACCCCTCTAACATGTGAGCAGTACATCCTGAAAGATAATGTCTTATTCACCTTAGTATTATAGTGTCTAACTAGGGCAGTGCTTGGCACATTAAAGATACTTGGTACATTAAAAATATACTTGGCATATTAAAATACTTGGCACATTAAAAATATCCATTGGACAAATAACTTTATGATTGAGTCGGACTCCTTGAAAGTCTGCATTAATTCATTAAGGAGACCAGGATTCTCTTGAGGACTTCTGCTTTATCATGTATTTCCAGGTCTCACAGGGAGAGAAGAGGCTTTATTACCTAGAGTGGATATGCAGCCCCCAACCAATCCACCTATAAAAATGTCACTCAACCAAATGTATTTTGTTTGCTTATTTCCAAAATACAAAAGACATGTCTGATAACATTTTTTAAAACACTTACTTTGGCACTGTGTAAAAACAACCAAAACCTAGCGTTTGTCCTACAAGTTCAAAGAGAATATAATGGGAGGTCAACATGCATACATAAAACATCTTATGTCATAAATCCAAGTGAACTCATTCTGGGCCTTGACAATCAAGAAGTCATCACTTCTACTTTATCTTTTTGTTTGTTTATTTTGAGACAGAGTCTCACCGTACCACCCAGACTGGAGTGCAATGGCACCATCATGGCTCACAGTAGCCTGTATCTCCCAGGCTCAAGCGGTCCTCCTACCTTGGCCTCCCAAAGGGCTGAGATTACAGACATGAAACACCGTACCTGGCCTATTTTACCTTTTCACTTCACATAAGTAAGCTCAAAAACTGAAATAAAAATATTGACAAGCTCAGCCTAAAAAACATCACTACCAACAACCAAAAAACACTCATACTCTTTCTTACATCTGCTTCTCTTTTTCCCACATTACCTCTACTCTTACACACAAGACTGATACTTTACCCCATGTTTTCCCTTCTCCCTCTGGATAGAGCCTAGACAACAGTCAATGACTGAAACACCAATAATTAGAACTAAAAGAAGGTGCAGAGGCTGTGGGTGAGAATCTGCGGGGAGGGAATTTGGACAGGCAAAGTTCAAACCAAGGAAGAAAACTTGACCCCATTTCACATAGTTCCACCTGTGCTACCACCAGACACATGCCTGCTCATGGTCGGTCAGCAATGTAAAACAACAGAAGCTTTGTTTCCCTGTGCAGGTCTGCCCAAGTGCCTCATGAAGCATGATCAGGCAATGTGAGCCACAGTCTCAAAAAACAGCTAAAGGACACAGTAAATATGAGAGAACAAGCAGACATTTTGCTTCTGCAGTCTGGGAACCAGTACTGGAACTCTCAAAGTATAAAAGGATGAGTTAACCCAACTTTTCTGAATCTTCCTCATGTCCTTATGTTTGCTGGCTCATCCTACAAAACACTCAACTGCTAGTTTCTCACACCCCCTAAGGAAGATACTAAGGTGATGCAAAAGTATTTGCAGTTTTTGCCGTTACTTTTAATGGCAACCTATCCACGCATCTAATAATATGGATATATTAACTGTCCTAAGATTGATTTTTATAGGAAGAATGGGGTCTTATATCTCCATTTTCTCTCTTGCCACTATAAACTTGAGTCAAAGCAACCATTATCGCTAGTCTGGATTGTTACCACTTGTCTTCAATGTCAATACCAACAACATGTTTTGAAACACCGTTGTGATACACCTAGATTAATATTGGGCTTCTTCTACCTTCTTCTGGAACTAAGCCTCGGTGTCTGGATTAGCAACAGCCTCCTAACTAGCCTCCTAACTAGTTCCAAAGATTATTGTACTCTCATTCCCAGAATGGTGTGTTCTTTACTCTGCAGTAATCCAGATTCAAGCAGTTCTCCTCTTCTATGATCAAATCATATTGACATCAAGCTATATGAACCATATGGTTCCTCTTTCCTAGGGTAGTTTGTTAAAGCTACTTCTCCCCTTGGAACATTCTCCCCATACTCAACCTGACATGGCACGTATTAGGTGCTCAATAACTATCTACTGAATAAATGGAGAGCAGGAGACTCAGGAGAGCAGGAAAGAAGGAAGAATTAAAAACTGAAAAAATATGAAAGATCAGAAACAGATGTTTCATGTTTTCATTTTGTATGAATGAGTTTTAACCTGCCATGTAAACTTTGTCATTTCAGAAAATCAGAAACAGACGTTTCATATTTTCATTTTGTATGAATGAGTTTTAACCTGCCATGTAAACTGTGTCATTTCAGAAAATTAAAAGGTTTCCAATTAACCTCACTTTCCAGTAATAACAGAATACCCTTACCAATGCACAAAAGTGTCCAACAGGGAACACAAGCCTATAGACCACTCAATTAGAACCTAATGTTGAGTAAGAAAGCTAAGGTTTATCTGAATCATTTCTCTAAAAAAATTGCATGAACTTGACATCGTATATAGCTTCAAAATGTCTTTTCAAAAACAAGCCAACATATCTCATCTTATAGCACATTGATTTCATTCACAGCTTATTACTAAATGACCCAGTTACTGCTAAATGAATTGCAACAGCCTCACCCGTGTTAGTCAGCTGAATCTGTAAATGTGAAAGTCCTGTGAGCAAAGTCAATGCCACCAGACAACTGGGCAACAGAAGCACCCTATTTTTACAGATGCTATCATGGTTATGGCATGCACCGAGTACACAAGAACAGCCAACTCCAAAGTTGACCTGGATATTCCCTAAAAGCTTATTTGCTTTTTAAAAAAAGTATGTATTTTATTATTCAGTACAAAGAAAATAATGCAGTTTTTATTTTTAAATATTTTTAAATAACTGTATAATTCAAAGTGCTACCAAATTAACTATCGAAATAATTTATGTCAATAGTAGAAACAGCAACATCTCTAAGTTAAGGAAACAGATATTTAACTTAAAGAAAGGTATATAATGAAGCTTAAGAAATCATGGGGATTCAAACTGAAGGAAAGCAGAGGTATTTGGTAGATGCCTCGCCTCACTACTGAACAAGCTGAGACTAAAAGAGGTAATGTAATTTGCCCAGGGTCTCACAGCATGCTAGTAGGAGGCCTAGGCTATGAACCCAGGTCTTCTAAATTCTGGTACAGGATTTATAAGAGTGGCATTTCTCCTTCATGTTTAGAAAAGAAATCTACCCTTACAAGTCAGACTAATTTTTCCTGTTTCAGTAGCCATGGTAATCCAGCTTCCTCTCAGTGCACCTACTGCCAGGAAAATGGCTGCATACAGATAGGTGTGCATTGCCATGAAAGGGAATGCCCTGGCTTTGCCTCACTCCTAAAGGCAAACCCTTTTCAGTGGAGCCTCTAGGCCTCAATATTGGCAAATGAGCTGATAAAAAGAACACTACACATTTTCAGAGGAAGATGCAGTCCTGGATCTCTCACATGACCTGGATATCAGGATCCATCGAAGTTTTCCTCACTAGACCAGCCACACCTCCTTAAGCAACAGCTCCCACCCACCCCCTACCCCACACAGAAGAACAGAGTTGCCTTTAACATTATGTTCTCTTCCTCTCTCACATCAGTTACTCTCAATAACGCCTTTGAAATGTATCTGTACTAGCAAAGTGTAAATAACCAAAATGAGCTTCAAGAATTGGTTCCAGACCTAGTTAAGAGCTTCTGCACAGCAAAAGAAACCATCAACAGAGTTAACAATCTACTTTCAAAATGGAAAAAACATTTGCAGACTATGCTTCTGAAAAAGAACTAATATCCAGAATCTATAAGGATCTTAAACGAATCAAGGAAAAAGCAAATGACACTTCTGTTCATGTCCACTGCCCACTTTTTAATGAAGCTGACACTTCTCAAAAGAAGACATACCAGTGGCCAACAAATATATGAAAAAATGCTCAATTATCACTGATCCTTAAAGAGATGCAAGTCAGAACCACGATGAAATACTGTCTCACACCAGTCAGAATAATTATTATTAAAAAGTCAATTATATGGCTCATGCCTGTAATCTCAGCACTTAGGAAGGTCAAGGCAGGTGGATCACCAGAGGTCAGGGGTTTGATGCCTGGCCAGCATGATGAAACCCCATCTCTACTAAAAATGCAAAAATTAGCCAGGCATAGTAGTGGATGTCTGCAATCCCAGCTACTCAGTTGGCTGAGAAAGGAGAATCACTTGAAGAGGATGTAGTGAGCCGAGACTGTGCCACTGAACCACAGCCTGGGCAACAGAGTGAGACTCCATCTCAAAAAAATAAAAATTTTTTAAAAAGTCAAAAAAAAAAAAATAGATGTTGGTGAGGTTGCAGAGAAAAAGGGATGATTATACACTGTTAGTGGAAATGCAAATTAGTTCAGCCCCTGTGGAATGCAGTTTGGAGATTTCTCAAAGGACTATAAGCCAAACTACCATTCAATCCAGCAGTCCCATTACCAGGTATATAACCAGAGGAAAATAAATCATTCTTCCACAAAGAATGTACACTCATATATTTATCACAGCACTAGTCACAATACGAAAGACAAGGAAATCAACCTAGGTGTCTGTCAACATTGGACTGGATAAAGAAAATGCGGTACAGACAGCCATACACAGAATACTACACAGCCATTTAAAAAGAAAAAGAAAAAGAAGGCCGGGCGCAGTGGCTCACGCCTGTAATCCCAGCACTTTGGGATGCTGAGGTGGGAGGACCACGAGGTCAGGAGTTCAAGATCAGCCTGGCCAACACGATAAAACCCCATCTCTACAAAAAATACAAAAAATTAGCCGGGCATGGTGGCAGACACCTGTAATCCCAGCTACTTGGGAGGCTGAGGCAGGAGAATCGCTTGAACCTGGGAGGTGGAGGTTACAGTGAGCTGAGATCATGCCATTGCACTCCAGCCTGGGCAACAGGATGAGACTCTGTCTCAAAAAAATAAAAAATATAGAAAAAAGAACAAAATCATGTCCTTTGCAAAAACATGATGCAGTTGGAGGCCATTATTCTAAGTGATTTGAGGTTGAAAGCTCTAATGTCAGCATTATTCTATAAACCCATGTAACATATCTACACATGTACCCACTGAATCTTAAATATATTTTTAAATGGTTTCTTGCAAGGGTATTTCTATTCCAACAGATTGACAGGGCTTTTATTTCTGTTGTTTTGTTTTTATTTTTATTTTAGTTTCATGCTACTTGTCTACGAGGGCTGACAAAGTTTTAAGCTAACTACGGAATTTGAAGAATATAGTCAGCAGACTGTATGACATATAACAGATACTCAGTAAATATTTGCTAAAGAAATGAGAGGATGAATGGAGGTAAGATCACAGTGGGAGGGAAGGTGGCAGCCTACTCTTGTTATACAGAATGTTCCATATCAAAGGAAAGAAAGAAGTGTCCTGTTAAAAGTTTTGAAAACTGGCTAGGTGCAGTGGCTTATGCCTGTAATCCCAGCACTTTGGGAAGCCGAGGCAGGCGGATCACCTGAGGCCAGGAGTTTGAGACCAGTGTGACCAACATGGAGAAACCCCGTCTCTACTAAAAATACAAAAATTGGCCAGGCATGGTGGCTCACGCCTGTAATCCAAGCACTTTGGAGGCCAAGGCAGGCAGATCATCTGAGGTTGGGAGTTCAAGACCAACCTGGCCAACATGGTGAAACCCCATCTTTAAAAAAAAAAAAAATTAACCAGGTGTGATGGCACATGCCTGTAATCCCAGCTACTCCAAGGCTGAGGCAGGAGAATCACTTGAACCCTGGAGGCAGAGGTTGTGGTGAGCTGTGATTGCACCATTGCACTCCAGACTAGCCAACAAGAATGAAACTCTGGCTCAAAGAAAAAAAGTTTTGAAAATTTACAGAACTATTTCTATTTAAAGGATAGTCACAAAATATTTCCTCTTTTCTCCAGAAGCAGAAGACCAAAGGATGTAACTTATAAAGCACTTTACAGTCTCCTAAGTATTTTTCACATGTGATCTTGTTTAATTCTCAAAACAAGAAACTACCCCAATTTTAAGGATGGGAATAATAAGATCTGCATTAAATGTAAGCCTTCTGACTCAACATCTTGTAGGTTCTCTTTCCCCTACTCCAGCAAGCTAAGTGACTCCCCACAACACTGCTGAGGGAGCTTTACCTATCCATGGACAACCTGCTTCTACAGAAGCAGAAACTGACTTGTGGGATACATAGTGGATGTAGAAATGATAGGCAAATGTTCTTCTGTGCAGAACACAAAATCCAATTGATTTAGAGGTTTAGCTACAAAAACGTTACCAAATGAAAATTCAATCCTTTCATATGTTTCTTTTAAAATAAAATAAGGACTACATTCTATTTGAGAGAGTGCAGGTATGAGTAAGAATGAAAGCAGCAAGTCGGAAAAGGTGAAGCTCAGGATTCTTCTCCTACCTCACGAGTCTCACATTATTCCAAGAGTAAAAGCTTAATATTGGGAGGAAGACTGGTGCAAAGCTGTGGATGGCAGCAACTGGCATTCAGTTCCTGTTCCAACTATTTTCTAGCCCTGTAACTTCTTTGGACCTCAGTTTCTTCTTTTATAAAATGAGCATAATAATAGGACCTTCTTGGTGTGAGAGACTAAGAGATACATACACAGAGCTGAGAACGGTGCCTGCTCCACAGTGAATGGAGGTATGTAAGAGGTTATGATAATTCTAAAACTCTTTTATCCACCTCACTTGACACTACAGTCAGGCAAAAGCAAATTCCATATTGAACTTGTCAACACAGGCAAATATTTACAAGCCAAGATGTTTGTTTCCAAGGACGAGTTCCTTAAAAACGTTTAAACTATTTTGGCAGAAACAAATGTAATCAACACATTTTTAGCATCTGTTCCAAGTTTAAAAAAAAATAATGTGAAAATGCTTTACAAAATATTTTTAACTGCAAAGATGGCACACACATTTTTAAAAGTTTAACTGGTTACAAACTGCCTACATAAAAGGAAGAGTTAAATGGAAAACAAAAGTAATTAAAAAGTTGATAAAGTCCAAGTGCTAATGCTCTAAATTGATGATTACTTTGAAAAAATTCTCATTTACTTATTTAAATAGGAAAAATAAAAAACCACCATTTTTTGTAAAGCATGTGCATGTCCTTCATTTAACTTAAAGGGCAGAGAAAGGCAACATAATGCTGATAGGAACCCAAATTCTACAGAATTATTCTGAAACTATTTTCGCAGACCGGTTATAAAATCTAAATGACTAGAAATAGTCAAGAGAAATCAATAAATGAGTTTTCATTTGTAAAGAAAGAGATAAAATGGTTCAGCAAGAAATGAGTTAATTAGTCTATTATAGAATGAATGACCTTTGCCTTCAAGATCTGTGGAGCGAGGCTAAAAACGTTCAGATTTTATCCTAGTCCTTGAATTCCAATCATAAATTCTATAGTCTAAGCTTCATACAAGAATTGGTAAGAGAAAAAAATAATGAATAAATATATTTCAGGGAGGTTGAAAGTAATTCCTCTCACATTCTGAGATGGTTCTTCATTTTTTTTCAAAGCTTTTTAAATACAAAAGCCAATGTAATAAAAATATTCAACTCTTCTTTATTCAGAGACTGATAACATATTGTGTACAACAGCCACACTCACTTCTTAACCTTCTCTCTTCAGCTTCTTTACTTTAGGCCACTGCACTAATCATTAGCAATGCACCAAAGGATGGAAAGGAACAGAAATGTAGTTCCATTTTCATTAGTTAACAGAGCCACCACATGGTTTGCTGAGAAGTTAAACTTATTTTTGATCATCAACCCAGATGACTAATTCTCAGATGACTAAGTTTACAGCCATGGTCCCTGACATTTTTTATAAACAAACAATGAGATATAATGTGCAAGGAAAGGAGCTATGTTTTACTTATCTCAGAGTGCCTAATTTGGGTTCAATACATAATAAATGTTTGATAAAGAAATAAAGGAAGAGAGGGAAAGAGAGAGAAGAGTAATAACACTGAACAAACAAAAAGGTACACACTTATTTATATGAATTCACAGAAATGTAAAGCTGGAAGAGATGTATGTCGGAAAAGGAGGGTAAATTGCATCGGGTAAGAGCTCAGCTCAGCAGACAACTTTTGGGTCAGATCAAAGCTGTACCACTCACTGTTTAAGTGAGTTGAGCAAGCTACTTAACTTTCCTGAGAATCAGTTTCCTCATCTATAAAGATGGAGCTCATAACAGAACTCCAGAGACCTGCTCTAAAGATTAATGTAGTTGCGGAGTGCTTGGAATATAGTAGGACTCAACAAATAGCATTATTATTGGCAGTGGAATCATCACTTAGTCCAGTATCCTCCTTTTATAGAAAACGAAACTGAGACCTAGAGAAATAAAGAAGACTGCCTAAGTCACACAGCTGTCTGGTGACAAAGCCTGACTAGAAGAACTTGGATCTTCTGTCCTCCAGGCCCAAAAGACACGCTGCTTATCAGAAAACCTACATTAAGAAGAAAATGTGATGGCAAATGTTAAGCTAAGGTGATGCTGATTCTCTAAATTTGGTGTGTTTCTAAAAACACACAAGCAGGTGCCTAAAATATATACAATACTGTCTCATGACAGTATTAAATTAAATTAAATCTCAAGCAAGGTGTTTTCAATAAGCAATCTAGAGGATTCTCCTGCAGGGACCCTGGGGCTAGGTTTTGAGAAGTACTGCTGTAGAATAAGAATAGTAAAAAGCTCCCTCTCCGAAGTCCTGACCCTTAGAATCACCTACAGAGCACTCACCCTTATGTGTCACATTAGAATAACTATGGGTGACATCCAGGAATCTATCTTTTTTGAAATCTCTCCAGATGACTCTTATATGTATATGGTCAGGTTAGAGAACCCACAGTCTATACATGATGAAAACAACCATCTTTGCTAATATCAATTTAACAAGACTGGGAAGAGGTGGGATTTGTGAAACTAAAGAAAAAAGAAAGGTTTGTGGAAAGAACTCAAGGACAAAGGTAGGAAAACTTGTCATAAGGTACAAGGTGAGTCTTAGACAAACAGAAGATCCCAGAAAAAGGTACAGACACTGAGCTCATTACTCCTTGTCTCCCAAAATGATTCACCTTCTGCAGCCTCTGTTTATAACACATCCTTCACAGATAACACTAAAAACATCAATTCCTGCTCTTTTTAGCAATGTCCCTTAAATTTCATTGACAGGTAAAACAAGTGGGATGCTGTGCTATAATTTAACTCAGGTAATCTCACTTACCATGTTGCCTTAAGGATTTATTTAACCTCCTTGGGTTTCTGTTTTTTTCATTCTGTATATGAGGCATAGTCTGTTTAGCCTATTTCATACAGTTGTTGGGATGATCAAATGATAAAATGTGTTTGAAACCATTTTTCTAATTCCCAAGCAGTACCCAAATGTAAGATACTCCTTTTTGACCTACTTATCCTAATAAAGATGCAACATTTATATGCAGCAGTTGGGGCTGGATGAGCGGCCTCCACAGAGCCTTTGAGCCAGGAAGACCACTCTAGGTCAGCATGTTGCTGCAACGACTCGAAGTGGAGGTAGGCTGAGAATGATGACTGTCACAGGACTGGGGAGAGCAAGTCAAAAAAGTGTACACTATTCTACTTAGAAATTAACTCAAAAGTTGAGTCCAACCCTTCATACAACTCAAGAGCAAAAGCTGATCCCATAGAGAAGATAGGAAAAAGAACAAATAAAAGAAATGTTGGTTAATGGGCCATTTCCAAGATGAAATGCCAGTAAAGGGGCTGAGAGCTCTCATTTGCAACTAATTCTCCAATGAAAAATGTAGAATCCAATGCAAGATAAAGAGCTCTGCAGAAGTTTCCCACCAAAGATAATTAAGCAAACAGAGTCAAACACCTCCAAGGTAACAGGAAGAATGTCCAAAGAGGAATAGCTAACTGTTGATTCTGACTCCTTGTGTGCCACAGAATAAACAGTCTTCATTTAAACTGCAGGGATATGAGATGCCAAACCCTTCAGATAAAATAATGACTACCCATTCGGCTTTGCCTTAGAAGATGTCAGGTTTTATGTACATTGCATCACAGTTAACAAATCTGACTGGCCAGTTTATGAGTTATTTCCACATATATTTTCCAGTGAAGGAAAGGTTAATGTACCACTAAGGAAACAGATTATAAAAATTTCCATGAATGAAAAAATGTACAGCTGAATTGAAGCCAAATTATGCAAAAAAAAAAAAACAGTTGAAAACACATGTGAAATTAAACCAAGTGCTTATATTCATTAACACATAGTAGTCAAGTAGTTTTCTTTTGCACTGGCTTTTGTGCCAAGCTACATAGATAACGACACAGACTGAATGCTTTCTTTTTAAAATATAACCACTGTAAAATATAAACAGAACTGATGACATAATACTGGCAAGGAGTAGCAGTGTATATAAACAGGACACCTTCAGGAGAACTCAGCCACCAAGGTCAGTGATGATGGCACTCACTAACCCTCATAAAACTTCATTCTATCATTATGCAAATGATCTCTGCTCATTGATACAATGACCTTGCCAAGAATGTTTAACATCACAAATATTCTTTATGCTCAGATTTTTTATTAAAAGATAAAGTTAGGAATAGCTTAAAGAAAAAGCCATCAACTCCTGAGTAGTAACAGATAGAGGTTATTTGGGCAATACACTTCGTAAGCAAGTAAATACCTATCTAATTATATTTTAAAGACCCCAGAGAAGTAACTTGTCTAAAGCTAAATATCAGTGTTAGAAAAAAGATCTCAACTTCCTGATAGTCTGTGTCATATTCAAATTCCTATGGCATGCTACCCTAACAATTTCTGATTTTAGACTGGGGATGGAGAATAACTTAACAAAGGAAGAGAGAAGATGAGTCCTAACCCTCAAAACATATGCACAGAATTGACAGCAATTATGTGAATGTTTTTGCACATGAAAATCAACAGAATCTGGCTTTTCAAACTTATGAATCAGTGAGTCGGTATTGACTGATAATTTTACAGTATCCTATTATATGTTACAAAGCTATTGTCTTCTCATGACTATTTTCTAACTGAACTTTTACCTACAGTCAAACTAAGTTTCCACAGGCTATTCCACAGGCAAAGTCAAGAATCACGAACTAGAAAAATTCAAAAGATATGCACTCTCTTAATGTAGTGTTTTTTAAAGTCTTCCACCAATAATGAAAATGTACAGGATTTTGAGATTAATGTGTGATCGAATAATGTGCACAGTATAAAAATAAAATCGTAAGAATCAAACCTAAGGCTATAAATAAAATGCAACAAAAACTCTGCAGCTTTTACATAAATAATATAAAAATAACTTTATAAAAAACAAATTAGATATGAGTCTGATGTGAGCACCTGGAAAACTTACTTACTTGAACTCAGACTCCACATTGCACTTACCTCATTCCCATCAGTGTTCTTAGAAGCAGAGAACACACTAGTACAGAGGGAATGGCATCTCCTTTTTTTAAACTGAAAATGCTCTGTTTCGTGAGGGCAAAATCGCTCAATGTTTTGCCTTTCTTGAATACTGCTATAACTTTCTGATGTGTCTTCTGCAAACCCACTTTTTTCTAGTGATATTGCTATACCAGAGGGAATAGAGCTTAAGCTGGCTGCCTTTCGAAAAGAAAGAACATCAATTTTTTCCTGGAATGTTATTTCGCTTGTGTTGCCATCATCTAAATGTTTCTTCCCCTTTGTGCAATATGAAGTGCTGTCTTCTGAAATCCTCTCATCCAGTTCACCAACTTTTACTTCTATGTCACTGTCTTTAGCAGGAGAAGTTTTCACATGGTCAGACCAACTGCTTACAGCACTCGGCAGAAGTTTCTGTTTAACACTGTCAGCTCTAACTTCTGTCTTCTTTTGCTGAATACCATCTCCCAGTGCAGAGTTTGGGGTAACAGATTCCTGTTGTACCAGTCCCCTGGATGAAGGAGCTGGCTGTTCTTTTGAAGGCTGACTGCTGCTCCTTTTCTTGCCTTCATTTTCATTGTTTTCCTCAACTGACTCTTTGTCACTGCCAGTTTTCTTGATCGGTTTTCTTCTGAAATATTTTCTTCCGGGAGAGTATTTTTCAGGGTTCAAAGGAGTTTTGGCAGGATCTACATATTGTTCTTCTTTCTCAGCTCTTACACATCCACAGACATTCCCCATTTGATTTGTAGGTGATCACAGCTCCACAAATTCACTCATTTCAAAATCCAGGGCTTACTTAGATCCTCTTCATTAAATCTGAAAATTCCACTCTGACGTCTGTTTCTCACAGACTTCATGACCATCCTCTTCAGTCTGAGGCCATTTTGCTTATGAGAAAGGCACACACAAGAAATGCTGTGGCATCCTGCCCAGCCGGTCCCTGTGTCTCATTAGACTCCGTGGCTTATTTCTGGCCACCAATCCTCTTAAACAAACATTACTGCTCACTGTCATATTACAACACTGATGAGCTCTCAAGGCAAACCCTTAGCTTTACTGTATGAGAAGATTATGACTGTTTTTAACTTTCAGTTTACTGAAATGCAGATACACTACCAAAGTCTGCACTTAACCTTTGAAACTTGGTGGTTCAACAAATCAGAGCAAACAGAAAGCAAATATCCGTCAGGAGATATTTGGGAAAGTGCCCTTCAAATTTACTTTCAAAGTGCCTTTCAAATTGAATTTCAGACACTCTCTACCCTTCACCATATAATTTTTTTTCTTAAGAAATACCAACTAATTTTGGTACTTGCACACAAAGAAACAAACCAAAAGCTCAAAAATCTCCGTAAATTATATTAAGACTCTTATTCAAAATAAGCCATAAAAAATAATAGGATGATTCAATAGCTGGCAGAAGGAGACATAGTAAAACTTAGAATTCTCTAATAAAATTGTCTCTAAAATCAATCTTTTAAAATAGTTTATAATACTTTTCAAATAATACAAATTTCTAAGCCATCACCTTATTATTAGGACTTTAATATGAGCAAATAGACAAATTATATAATTTAAACCATGAAACACTGAGCAAAAGGAGATACATGTGCATTCATTCATATATATAAAAAGGCAGTTAAACTTTATATATGACTTTTACAATTATACTCTAGTTAAATATTATACAGTTTTTATGAGGGCCTTGCTGGAAAAATAAAATCAGTATGAAACTGATTATCGAAGGTGTGCATATTTCTAACACTGAGTCATAGATACGGTTTAAAAAAAAACAGGAAGGCATGAAATGGACTTACACATAAGCAGAAATCATTTCACTACTAAAAAAATTATAATTTTGTTTCACTAGGTAGTCTTTAGACTGATCAAAAGGTGGAACACATTATTATTTTACTAAGTAAAAATATTCAATTAAATAGACAAGTTAGCAATGATAATGCAGATGATCAATAACAAATCCTCCATTGTGAAATTTTCCTTAATCATTTAAAAAGAAGACATTCTCCAGTAGCAAAAACTGAATGTCCTTGAAGACAGACTGGTAAAAATAAGGTCTCAGATTTTTTTGGTTTTTAAGCTGATTTTCAGTGTATTCAAAGGCAATGAATAGTACATTATTCAAGAGAATATAAATGTATAATGGCTGGTATTTGTACTAATAAGATGGAGGGACAACCAGTGATCTGCACTCCCCCAATCCTTCCCTCCATCTCTGCTGATGAAGTTTAGATGTTTGCCCCGTCCAAATCTCATGTGGAAACTGTGACTCCCAATGTGGAAGATGGGCCTAGTGGGGGTGTCTGGGTCACAGGGGCAGCTCCCTCATGAATGGCTTTGTGCCATCCCCACAGTAATGAGTTCTCACCCACTTAAGAGTTAGTCATTTGAGGCAAGGCATGTGGCTTATACCTGTAATCCCAGCACTTAGGGAGGCCGAGATGGGCGGATGGCCTGAGGTCAGGAGTTCAAGACCAGCTGGCCAACATGGTGAAACCCCACCTCTACTAAAAATACAAAAATTAGCTGGGCTTGGTGGTGCATGCCTGTAATCCAAGCTACCTGGGAGGCTGAGGCAGAAGAATCACTTGAACCTGGGAGGCAGAGGTTGCAGTGAGCTGAAATTGTGTCACTGCACTCCAGCCTGGGCAACAGAGCAAGACTCTGTCTCAAAAAAATAAAATAGTCATTTAAAAAGCCTGGTAACCCCTCCCCTTCCCCCTCCTCCTCCTTCTTCTTCATCTTCCTCTCTCTCTCTCACCATGTGACAATCCTGCTCCCACTTTGCCTTCCACCAGGACTAAAAAATTTCCTGAGACCTTACCAGAAGCAGATGCCAGGACCATGTCTCTTGTACAGACTGCAGAACCACGATAATCCCAATAAACCTCTTTTCTGTTCTTTATAAACTATTCAGACTCAGTTATGCCTTTACAGCAATATAAAATGAACTCATACACCCGCCAAACTAAGCAGCTGTCCATTTCTAGGCCGTATACCCTGCGACCTCTCCCAGAAATAGCCCAACTTAGTCTCCGCCTGGTAACCAGCATTAGTCTTTCAAAGCCTATCTCTAATATCTGTGAAAATTTCCCATATTCTCTAAAGCCATCCCAATCCCACTATGATGCTCCTTTCCCAAACATTTCTGTTTTTATTTATATCACCAATAATATTAATCGCCCTATGTTGTAGTTAATTTCATGTACACTCTCTCAATAAACAGAACAATTAACTTCATTACCTTAGTATCTCTGGATCTGGCATATGATGGCTAATGATATAGGAATACTTACTTCAGAAAGCCTGACTGAAAAATAAGATTCCATTCATGATGCTATAACAAATATTGTTAAAATAAAACAAATTGGTCTTTTGAAATAGCTTCCATTATTTATGTAGGATATAGAGAAAAATGCTCAATCACTCTGAGGATGATTACCACTGTTTAAATCTTTGTATCTTGGCATAACCAAAACAATTCTATCTCAAGGTACTGTAGTACTCAAAAAAGTCATTTAAATAAGAGATAACATTTCCATTTAACCAAAACATAGATGTGTTCCATTCCAAATAGATCTTGGTCTAATTTATAAATATTGGTGATAATTTGTTATATCATCTTATAATTAAAGCCCTAAAATACAATAGATTCTAGAACATTATGCCACAGGATATTAAAAGCAAAACTTCTTTTTTTTTTTTGAGACAGTTTCTCTCTTGTTGCCCAGGCTGAAGTGCAATGGTGTAATCTCAGCTCACCGCAACCTCCAACTACCAGGTTCAAGTGATTCTCCTGCCTCAGCCTCGGGAGTAGCTGGAATTACAGGCATGTGCCATCACACCCAGTTAATTTTGTATTTTTAATAGAGACAGGGTTTCCCCATGTTGGTCAGACTGTTCTTGAACTCCTGATATCAGGGGATCCGCCCACCTCAGCCTCCCAAAGTGCTGAGATTACAGGCCACGCCTGGCCAGCAAAACTTCTTTTGGTACTTCTGTGGCTAGTTTTCCTCACTCCTCCAAAGGCAGCTGAACCCCAAAGGGCTCCTTTAGTATAATTCCTTCTTGAACGCCTTTTGCTTTAAACTTTCTCAAACTCAGCTCTAAATACACTGCTTCTATCTCCCAACACTTCTCCAAATTTTGGCTTGTTATTTCCTAGTCTCTGCTCCCAGGAGCTTGGATCTCCAATGTCCTCTTTCTAAACAAAACTATTGACCTGTACTCCATCTTAATTTTCTTGCAGTCTCTAGTGGCATTTCATACTGTTCACCATTCTTTCTACTTGAAATTCTCTTCCCTTGGTTTCATCAGTATATTTTCCTGTTACTTCATTCAACTCTTCAAATGCTCCTTTTCTGTTTTCTCAGCAGAATCTTCTCCTGCACCCATGACCATGGGCCTTCCCCAAATTTCTATTCTTAGCTCTCATCTATTCTCCATTTGTGCTCTTCTCTTGGATCCTCTGAAGATCTCTTCTTTCTGATAAAATCAGTGATCACTTGTGTAGTGATAACTCCCCCAGGTTTGTATCTGTACCTCTGACTTCTCAGCTCCACTCATGCCTCCAACTGCTCAGCAGACAGATGCACAGGATATCCCACCAGCCCATCAAGGCCACCCAGAAGATCATTGGTTTTCCCCTTACCATCACTCCCATGTCTCTCAGTAGTCTACTGTTTCTTAATCTCTCAGGCTAAAAACTTTTGTTACCTTTAACAAATGTCTTTCTTTCACCCTCTGTGCCCTATGTCCAAGTCCCTTTCTCTCTTCCTTCAAAGTGTGATCTCTTCTATTCAATTTTGCATCCCCAACTGAGTCCTGACCTTTATCACGTCACTCTGAGATCACCACCTCAGCTTCATAGCTTATCTCTCTCACTGTGGACTCTGCTCATTTCTAACTATTTTACATAGAATTAATAGATGTTGTTTCTTAAAACGCATCTATTTCTTAAAACGCATCTGTTTAATTTACCAAAATTTAATTGAGCAAAAATCAATTTGGGAATCGAGCCACCTACAAACCAGAATGGATTCAGAGAAACTCCAGCACATATCCTGTCATTGAAAATGATTTATGGGCAGAAAAAGGAAAGTGATGAACAGAAACACATTTTTTTAAGCTCAGAGTAGTAAGATGACTTATCCACTGGTAAAACAACAAACAATAAATAATAAGAGCCAAGAACAAAACTTAATTCTGCCTCCCTCCAAAGCCTGCATGCTTTCCATCTCCCCACTGATACTTGGTTTAACATTCAAAATTCAGACACAGCCTACCTCACCAGCTGGTGACTTTCTCATCTGGGGTTCCTGCAGTTTCAACCCTACTAAAAGCTCTAGGATCTGATCCACTTAGGGCTAATTAAAGGATTCCCAACAAAACCACTGGAGCACTCCATATGAAATCAGCTTTTTGACCAGTTCTACTTATACTTTACCCAATTTTGATAACAAGGTCTGGTTTTGTGCTTCAAGCCAAATTGTTGCCTTCATTTAGGTTCAATATCTTTGATCCCCTAATGATAGAGTCCCCCAGTAATGGGGACCCTCAGTCCTTTGAGGTCCTGGCTTCCAGTTCTGGTTACTGGCTTCTCTTGACATTAACAGCCCACCTAAGTGGACACTCACCTGTATTAGCTGCCCTGTAGTCTGGCTGGCTAACATCTTTTCCTTTTATTACCTGGGTATCCATGAATGTCTTTCTGCTGAAACTATTCAACTGCCTGTTCAGGTCCTAGACCTACCTAGACTCTGCTTCCTATAGCTCTTAGTACCTGTCAAATCTATCCAGTCCCAATGACCCCCAGGTACATTATTCTCCACCATTTGTCTACGAAACCTGTATTTCAGCCAATTAATTTTTTTTAATTCTTAATCTTTACCAGACTTGTTTCAAAAGTGCCCCAGGTCCTTTCTGAAGCTGGCAAGCTATCTTTTCCTCCTTCAAGATCCACTGTACAGTAATCAATCAGTAAGATGTACTGAGTGCCAACTGAGTGCCGCTCTGTGCTGTACACAGAACATTTCTGGGTTTTGTTTTTTTCTTTTATAATTTGAACTTTTATTTTAGATTCAGGGAGCACAAGTGTAGGTTTATTACCTGGGTATATTACGTGATGTTGAGGTTTGGGGTACACATAATCCCATCACCCAGATAGTGAGCACATTACCCAAAAGGTAATTTTTCAGCCCACACCCTTTTCCCCCCTCTGCAGCCTCTAGTAGCAGAACATTTCTTGAGCAGACCAACAGTCAATAAACTAAAGAAAGTTCTAAAGTTCGGAGTCGCATTAAATCAAATGAAGACTTTTTTAATGTATCATTTCCCCATAACTGAATCAAAATCGGCCCTCAACTGGCTCAGATTTATTAAATAAATTCATAGTCAATAAATATGCACTTTCCTCAAATCTCAAGAGAGAAAGCACAGCTCAGCATAAAAGATGAATACTTTCCTTCCACTTCACATCACTTTAGGATAATTATACTGCCATCTAGTGTCTACCAAAGAAGGAAATCATTGACATAACTAAGAAACTATCAATAAAAAACATTCTAAATAAGGACTAATCATGAAACTTTTTAAAAATTTTTTATTATATTTCTTACCACACCCAGCTAATTTTTGCACTTTTAGTAGAGACGGGGTTTCACCATGTTGACCAGACTGGTCTCAAACTCCTGACCTTGTGATCTACCCACCTCGGCCTCCCAAAGTGCTGGGATTACACATGTGAGCTACCGCGCCCAGCCAATGATGAAACATTTAAGTATCTAAAACAGGTAATACTTTCCAATGAGCAAAAAAAGTGTCTCCAGTCAATAAAAAGAAATATGTCTTCCAACTCTGAAATTACAAACTTTGTCTTTAAAACTACAACTAAGCTTATCGAGAACAGGAAACTAGGTGTCAGATTCACAAGCAGCATGGTGCTTAAAAGAACAATTCAAATATATTATTTAAGGAAAGAAACTTGAAATTTATTTTTCTTTCACAGAACATGAATGCATAATTCACCCTTCATATGAACCACCTGAAAACTAGCAATTAGATACTGAAATTAAGAAAATCTGGGCTTACCTGAAAGTGCAAAATAATTGTCCAGATTAATCCCAAAGTCAATTTGGGATTTCCATCCGTTATATCATCATTTCTAATATTCACTAATTTCACCTGTTTTGTAAGTGAAGAAGAGAGAAAATCAACTGTTTATTAAACCTGAACAAGTTATCTTTACCTACATAAAAGCAATTCTAAATTATACAAAGAAAAAAATTGAATAATTTTAATGCCAGTAGTCACCCAAATACTGTTTTACCCTTATTCTCAATCATTTTATATTTACAAATTATTGAATAACAACAAAGAAAAAGAAGGTATTGTTGCAGTCTCGTCTTCTACAGCAGAGGTCCCAACCCAACCCTCAACCTATACAATAGGGACTGGGCTGCTCAGTAGAAGATGTGCAGTGGGCAAGGCAGTATTACCACCTGAGCTCTGCCTCCTGTCAGATCAGCCACAGCATGAGCTTCCTATAGGAGTGCAAACCCTATTTGTGAATTGCACAGTTGAGGAATCTAGGCTGCACACTCCTTATAAAAATCTAATGCCTGATGATCTGAGGTGAAACAGTTTCATGCTGAAACAACCCCCACTTGCCCCACCACCGACCTCATGGAATAATAGTCTTTCACGAAACCAGTCCCTGTTGCCCAAAAGGTTGGGAACTGCTGTTCTAGAGCCAGTACTAAAAGCACTCACTTGTCAATACAAAAATACAACTCCTCAAGTGAGAGGTCTTAAATACGTGACATCTTAAAATTAGAAATAATTTTGTCTTTTAAAAATAAACTTTATTTTACTCTTACCATTAAATTTAAAACTATTCTAACAACTTTCTCAAACTTCTGTTACAATATTTTAAAATAACAAGCATTATTTTGCTATCAATATGCCATAAATAAATACATAAGTCACTGGGCATTCGGAAGGCTGTTCAGATATTCTAAAATAATATAATACTCATATATAAAGTTTATCAACTGTCCAACTGTACATTCAGGTAAATAAATGCAATGATCTTTAACATTCACTTCCTGGACAAAATAATTTAATATCATGAATTAAATACTGAGAATTATATACTATGATATGTAACATTTTACTTCTTGAACAAAATACTGCCAGAAAACATTTCAGAAGTATCCTTCTGGAAACTTTCACTAGAAAGATGAATAATGAGCAAACACCAATACATTTAAAATATTTAAGCACTGATGATTTACTAGGGTTTAATAGCAAAAAGCATTTTAATGTTCATAATATTGAAAAAGAATAATAAAGAAATAATAAAAGCTAGTGTTCACCTCTCCCCCTTTTTCTCTTGCCTTTTTTTTTTTTCTTTTTTGAGACAGGGTCTCATTCTGTTACCCAGGCTGGAGTGCAATAGTGCAATCATGGCTCACCACATCTTCAACTTCCTGGGCTCAAGTGATCCTCCCTCCTCAGCCTCCCAAAGTGCTGGGATTACAGGCATGAGCCACCACATCCAGCCTCTTCCTTTTTTTCAAACTATTAAAAAACAAAATTGTTGCCCCCCGACTCTCACTGTCTTCAGTAATTTTCAACTCTCCTACATTGTTTTTCTTTTTTCTAGTAACTGACAAATTACTACTATTTTGGCTTATGACACTATAATACATAGCACCACCAAATCAAGATCATGTCTAATATATTATTAATTCTTTTCCAAGATTTCTCCTGATACCTCAACTAAGTTGGGGGCTATTGTCAGAAATATGCTGTTGTATCTTTAACTACTCACACATTATCCAGTATTATCTACTTATAAAAAAAACAAATGTTGCCTTATCACTAAGTATGAAAAATGCTTACACTAAAAGTATTATATAAAGTATTTTTATGAAAATTAAGTATTTTTATATACTAAGTGTAAAATATAATCTTCCCCACAACTAAGAACTGTTCATAGGCATTCTTAATATTCTGTGGCTACTAAAATGTCATTAACTTCCTAGGCAAATGCAATCCAGATCAAACAGAAAGAAAATCAGAAGTTCTTATACCGATGGAAATGTCGTCACTTGTAATTACTCTGGGCTTATCCATAGTATCAATTTCCTTTTCTTGGGAGCAAATGTTTAAACACATTTTTAAATATTGCTTCACCAAAGCACAAGTTTACTGGTTATAATTCACAGGTAAATTTAACCTTGTCACTCCCTGACATGTTTCTACATAGATGTATTAGTAACATATGTTTATATGATTATAGTCTTTTAAAAACATCATACCTGGCGTCTTTTCAAATAGTCAAGTGCAATTTGTACATTCTGTAGTCTGTGAAAACGCATCCGACCTTTTTCTCTGGGCTAAGAATAGAAAAATGCAGGTATAAAAAACAGTTTCTGTTATCACAGACCATGCTAATTTTAATATACTTTCTGTTCATCTTAATATATCACAACAGTATTTACTGTTTTGGTAACATTATAAGATTTTCTAAGAAGTTTTCAATTTCCTTATATTGTCTGAGATTGAATGTAAAACTACTAGGGATTTTTTTCCAAATATATTTTATTTAAGCATGTACTTTATTACAAATTTTTTATTTAAACAAAAGGAAAAGAGAAAATGTCACAGAATATACAGACTTTTCATATTTGGTAATAAAACTATTCTAGCCTACAATTACTTAGCTATGGAGGCACAAAAATAAGTAAATATCGTTCATCATTTTACCTTCTTACTGAACACTATTAGCAAGAGGGTTTTTATAATTGTATATACACACACATACATACATATGGCATATTAATGAAAATGAGATAAAGTAGCATGCAGTTAGTATAAAAATCACCAAGAAGGAGAAAGACAGAGAAGGTTTATTTAGCCATGATAAGGAGAGAAAACCAATTAAAAATACATATTTCCTCTTTATTTTATTTTAGCATTTTCACAAAATTGGACACTACAATCCTCAGAAAGGACTCTATACTCGTTTTACACTACTTGGGGATGGACACAATTATTTTCTCAGTCTCAGGAAAAGTGACAAAGGAGAACTATTTTCCTTAATGCCGTTTCCCTCAAGAAACGTTACAAGTTAGCATAAAGGAAAACATAAGGAAACAGAGCTGAGAAATGCTTAACAAAAATACAAAGAATGGAGCTGAAATTTATCACATAAAATCTTCCAAAGGGAAAAAAGAAAAAAGACAATTGACAGCTTGGCTTCTTCAATACGCATAGGTTGCTGAAACCAAAGGTGCCATAATAAAACAGACAGCACACCACAGAAGGAAAAATAAGCTCTGCATAACAAGTAGAAACAATGTTGATAAATTTACCCACTGGATCCAACAAAAGCACAATTTCCAATAAAACCGAGGAGCACTAGGTATGTAGAAGACAAAAGAAGCATGTCTGTCTTGCAAAGGTGGCTTCAGTCAACTAAGCGCCATGGAGATTAAACAGCTCTGTGAGTCCTATCGGGATACTGGATTTTTAAATCTCCCTTTTAAATACCTTGAGACATATTAGAGAGGTAAAAAATGTCCATCAAATACCTATTGCTAATAGGTGTGGTTTAAAGCAGAAACTTAAATACTAAATAAAATTTCCTTAAGTTCTTTAATAAAAAGCAATAAATTTTGCCATGTTTGAAATATCACTTTCAGAAACTGAATGAATTTGCACAAAAATTAGCAGACTGGGTGTAAAATTTCCATGTTTATATACAACATATATGAAATCGTTTAACTTAAATGCCATCATGTACTTTAAGTCTGCTTAATTACCATGCGGTGCACAGTAATGTATAAACAATTCAATCATTTTAGCTCTCTGAAGAGAATTTAAAAGAGAAAATATTTCCTTTGTCCAATTTTTTGGTACATACACATCCACCTTACTGTGGGTTTTGGTCCTTTCTATACTTTTCTAAAAAGGAGCCTGAACCCAGGAGTTACTTCGTTAGCGCTCACCGCATGGGAACGGCTAGGTTAGTCAAGTTATGGGGGCGACACCTACCCCCTTATCCTCATCCTCCACATCCTCATGCTGTTCATATTCGCATGCTTCTGTTGCACTCACCAATCGTAAGGTCTTCAAAAAATCTCGCTCCCTTGGCTAATGAATATAACAGACAGAAGATAGGACAGCAAAGACACAAGACAGACCAGAAATGAAAAGAAGAGCATGAACAGAACGTAATGAAGGAGAACAGGTAACCAAGAAGGGGAAGTAATGTTCACAAAAAAGAAATGACACCTGCGGAATGGGTTAGACCATTTTTCAGAAAGCAATGTTTATTTTCTTGCTATTTGTAAGTCTTTTAATATGTGGTTATATTATGCATCCAACTTCTGCTAAGCAAAAAAAAAAAAAACCCAAAGGTAAAAAAGAAGCAAGAACAAAAACAGTATTTTAATTACAGAACTGATTATATAAGTGAAGTAATCAAACAGATTCAGTCTCTCAAATTCACATCAGTTGAGGTTTGAAAATGCTTAGGAATCTAACCAGAACTTCTTTTTCAGGCAGAATTCACAACTCAAAAGATGAATGTTGCAAAAATCTAAACAGTCTGCATTGAAAACACACTGGTCATATGCAGAAAAGATTACACGTTCTTCGAAATAAATAAGAAAGCTAAAACTTACCAAGGTATCTCCTGAAAGAACCTCTAAAAGAGAAATCAAATTGTGTCCATCCCTTAAGTCTTCATAGAGATCATTCACATGTTTTCGAACCTGCAAAGACAAAAGCAAAATTTTGGGTCCTAGAACTCAGAATCTTCCTTAACATCCTTAAACATAAAAAGGAGACAAGTAAAAAACATTCCTCACATGGTATTCATTCATGCACCTATTTTTTACTTTTTAAAACTCTCTTATTACTGAAAAACTGAATTTAATTTAAAAACTAAAAACAGTAAATTTCAGATTAATAATTCATAAAGACAATTCAAATCATTACATTTTTAAGACACCAGAACAAACATAAGCCTGGACTACTACATTGGGTTACAATTCTTCAAACACAGTCAATGCCTTGACTTTACTCAGGATTCCCAATATGGCGACCAGAGCCACCTTAACAAGGGGGTAGAGTTTTCACCCCTGCAGTTGATCTTACAGCCCAAAACAGGATCAAGGACACAGAGGAACATTTTTTAAAATTCATAGTTGTGAGCTGGGTGATGGGTACATGAGACTCTATATATTATTTTGGCAACATCCTATAAGCCTAAAATTATTACAAAATTTTTTTTTAAATCCATACATGTCAGGTTAGAAGGTCTCTGTCCAAACCCTCCTCTGCACAACAGTAGTCTTCCTATAACGGAAGATTTTTAGGGGGACGGAGTCTCCCTCTGTAGCCAGGCTGGAGTACAGTGGTACAATCTCGGCTCACTACAACCTACACCTACCGGGTTCAAGCAATTCTCTTGCCTCAGCCTCCCAAGTAGCTGGTACTACAAGCATGTGCCACCACGCCCAGCTAATTTTTGTATTTTTAGTAGAACGGGGTTTCACCATGTTGGCCAGAATAGTCTCGATCTCTTGACCTCATGATCCGAACACCACAGCCTCGCTAAGTGCTAGGTTGCAGGTGTGAGCCACCGCGCTCGGCCTTATCATGGATGATTTTCAAAACTTAATAGCACTAGCACGAAATTAACATTCAACCTACAATAGCTTCCCGCATTCCAGAGGTCTGATTTAAAAGTCTGTGATTTTAGAACCCAAACCATCAAAGATTTCTCAAAAGCTTTTTTCAGCCTGCCAAGTAGGGATAGCTCTAGTAACCATGTGTGCCACTACAAGGTTTGTGTTGGACAGACAAATGTCAAAGCAGACTATTGAGATGGTTGTTCCACAGTGGGCTGGCATATTTCCATTTTCTCGCCTTTTAGGGATTTGGGGCTGCTCGCATGAAAGGAGCCAAAGAAGTGGGCCAGAAAGAAGCAGGAACCAGAATCCCACCTAAGTCACCCATGGCACAAGCCCTGTATACAAATGAATCCAACTCCTTTGCACTTCCAATATGTCAAGTGAGCATATAGCACAAAGTAATGAAAAGATCTAAACTTATGATCAAAACTATTTAACTACACAAGCACAAGAAGAGACCTAATGTAAACTGGAAGCAAACTTTTATGATAAGTCTCTCGGTCCAAAAAAATAGTTTAAATCCCATAAAACCTTATTATCTTAGTTGACTCTCTCTCTATATATACATTTTACAGTATCTTCTGTTAGTGTCAGAAAATATTTTTGACTGACAAAGAAAAAGTTCCCTTAGGAATTGCATATCAAATTTACCAGCTTTTACAGACAGTGTTCTAGCACAGTTAACCTAAGTCACAGAACCTTTTAATATTTAATTATCCCTCTAGGCATTATTAACTACAAATAATAGGAGTACTTAGCTTAGGCTCAGTTACTCTACCACAAAGTAACTGTTCATGTCAATAGTACCTTTGAAATGACAGTAAAACCAAAGGCAAGTCAAATTACTTTTAACTAGATCTCCATGTTTACAAATTGACATTTTATTTTGATTTTCTAATTCCCAAGGAATAGCAATTGAATCTCTGGTGTCACGAGATAATATCACACTAAGATGAAGTTTAAAAATATTTTATTTCCCCCCAAAAAATGTTGTAACATCTTTAAGCAATCCTTCTTAAGAAAAACCTGTAAATACAAGCCAGGACCGGTGGCTTACACCTGTAATCCCAGCACTTTGGGAGGCTGACGTGGATGGATCACCTGAGGTCAGGAGTTCAAGACCAGCCTAGCCAACACGGTGAAACCCGTCTCTACTAAAAACACAAAAATTAGCCGGGCATGGTGGTATGTGCCTGTAATCCCGGCTACTTGGGAGGCTGAGACAGGAGAATCATTTGAATCCAGGAGGGAGAGGTTGCACTGAGCTGAGATCGAGCCACTGCTCGAGCCTGGGCAACAGAGTGAGACTGGGCACAGAGTGCCTGGGCAACAGAGTGAGACTCCATCTTAAACAAACAAACACACACACACACACACACACACACACCCTATAAATAACCAAATACGTTACAAAGGAAGTATCCATTCAGTTAGAATATCTATGTTGGGATACCACGAAAGGATAACTCCCTCAACTTCTCAACTACATTTCAGAGATTAATCAATTTTCAAGGGCCTTTTCAGAAGATATCTACTACATGCATGACATGTACACAAACAGATAAGCATTTAGTGAAATGAGTACTAATACTGCAATTTTCTACTCACAGATCAATTCATGGAAGACAATTTTTCCACAGATGCAGGAGACGGTAGTTTTGGGAAGAAACTGTTCTACCTCAGATCACCAGGCATTGGATTCTCATAAGGAGAGCACACCATAGATCCCTCACACACAGTTCACAATAGGGTTCACGGCCTGGCACAGTGGCTCATACCTGTAATCCCCAGCACTTTGGGAGGCAGAGATGGGTGGATAACTTGAGGTCAGGATTTCGAGACCAGCCTGGCCAACACGGCAAAACCCAGTCTTTACTAAAAATACAAAAACAATTAGCTGGGCATGGTGGGTACCTGTACTCCCAGCTACTTGGAAGGCTGAGACAAGAGAATCACTTGAACCCATAAGGCGGAGGTTGCAGTGAACTGAGATCATGCCACTGCACTTCAGCCTAGGCAACAGAGTGAGATTCCATCTCAAAAAAAAGAAAAAGAAAAGAAAACAAAGTTTGTGCTCCTATGAGAATCATATGCCACCACTGATCTGACAGGAGGCGGAGCTCAGGTGGAAATGCTGCAGCCCAGTTCCTAACAGGTCACGGACTGGACCATTGCCTGTCTGTGGTCTTGGGGTTGGGGACTCCTATATTAGTGTACTCTAAGAATTCACCCAGTCTCATTCCAAGATACAAGCTTGAATTTATAAGGCTAAGGTCTACTTCAAAACAAGGCTGAAAAGCTAAGCTTGTGAATGTTATGTACATTAATGCATCTAAATATATGTACTTCTCAGTGTATCTCCAAAAGAAACAGAAAGCATCCTAACTCTAAAAGAGCCTGAATGGGAACACGAAAAGATTATATTTATATAAACAATATTATGCAGCTCCTGATTCTCAGCCACCTGCTTGATTTCTCAAAATAGATAACTTTATTGTGCATGTCTGATATTCTTCGTACACAGAAGGACAGCAGAATCCAAGCACATGATTGGGTTAGGGCCTTCCAGGACTTAACAGTGCTGAGAATTCTGTGCCCCTGGCCTACTATGCAACACCCTACCAGACTCACATTGCACTCTATATTCTACTTCTTGTGTCCTTCTCACTCCAGGACAGTTAAAGATGGGGTGTGATTCTGAACACTTATCTCATAGGAAGGCAATCTCACAACTTGCTTTCCATACTGAACAAAACTCTCCATACAAGGGAAACTTTCCAAAACCATTTGATGGTGTCATTTGTTACCATCGTACAAAGAAAAATTAAAAGACATGTTTAGAGAAGGGAAATAACAATACTATGCCATGCAAATCTAAATTAGGAAAAGAGAAAAGCTGTGGTAAAACAAAACGCATTAAGCCCCTGGCCTTATGAATGAATTTGCACCAACAGTCTAAACTCTCTAGGCTTCAGTTTTTTTATCTGCAAAATAAAGGCTGGAAAACAGAACTAGATCAACCTAGAAAACAAAAAGTCAATAATCTTTAAATCAAATTATCATCATTTAAAAAACAAAATCAATGACCTGTCAACTTAGAAAATGTACAAAATAAAAGCTATTCTTAAGACTTACGGCTTAATTTCTTAATAATTTTAGAAAAAAAAATGCAGTGATAAACTAATTTAACTTCTATAATTCGTGAAAAAAATCCAGAGACACTGGCTATCCCGTGATAGTGCCTGTTTTTCCTGTCTCAGTTGATTATTCTGAGGGTCCACGGAAATGCTGTATATGAAAATGTAAGATACCATTCTTTGAAAAGTAAACGTTACTAACAATAATCAACAGAAATATACATACTGTGAGTCACTACTAGATGCCTAACCTTGTGCTAAGTGCTTTAGAATACTGGGTCAGTTTCGTCAGCACAAATTAATGGAACAAAAGAGGATGCTATTAAAAATTTTTAAATCAACATTACGCATCAGGGGTCGTCGTGAATGAACTGAGGGGAAAGAATTGGGGTTTCAATCTGATCTACTGAGAAATGTAAGTAAAAGAAAAGAAAGGAAAGGAAACAGTTAAGCCTACATAGAAAAGCTTTTCTTTGACCCCAAGTGTGAGTCACGGACATTTGGCCTGGTAACTGTCCTTCACAGATGAATACACTAACTGCCATTATCCCTAATATTCTACTTTCAGTTTTTAGTAAAGCATTCCTTCTTCTCTTTTTGGATATTTTCTCCCTATGGGACAAAAGACTGTCTGAATAAGTAGTGCTAGAGGAAGTGATGAGCAAAGTAAAAGCACTATAAAATACTCTGGGATTAACTTACATAACCTGAATTACATAACAAGGGTGATACAGCATTTTCTGTATTTCACACAATTCTTAGAATTTTGCAGTACTTCAAAAAAAATATGTATACAGCATTGCATCTAGAATTTACCTCTAGGGGGCACTAATCTTTAACTTAAAAGAATATCCCAATGTGTGTTCCTATGCAACTGTCTTGCATGCTCTGCTCATGTACCCCAAAACCTAAAATCCAATAAAAAATTTAAAAAAAAAAAAAAAAAAGAATATCCCAAGAAAGAAAACATTCTATGGGCAACAAAAATTCTAAACAAGATGCTGGTGATGACATGGACAATACTTCAAATTTATTTTGCATTGAGAACAGAGTAGATCACACCAGATCTGTATTACCTGAATGGCTTAACTGATCCAAAATACTACACTGAAAATTTCCCTTTTGTTAAACTATAATTGTGTGGTTTTATGTAGGCTATATCAAATTCAGCTTTGAAGAAAAGAGAATCATCATATAGCTGCTTACTTAATATTTAAACTTTATTTTTAAAAAATCTGATATTACAGTGGTGGATGTCAATCTAGACAAATTCCCCAGAAATGTTACTTTCCATTATTTAACCATATCATTATCGTTTCGCTGCAATTCAGTTCAAGTCACAATGTATTTATTGAGCATCCATCTGTCATACGGCAGGGTATCCTTTAACTTCTATAGGTACAAAGATCAATAATGACGGTGCCACCTCTTGAAGCCTATAATCTGAGAGGAAATAAATTGCAGTATAAAGTGAATGCATTCAGAGCATACTCAGAAAGTTATAAGGAGCTTTAACCCAATCTGTGGTCCTCCCAGCAGAGAAGATGGGAATGTTCCAGGTGGAGGGAGGACCAAGCACAAAGGAAAAGGCAAGGACACAAAAAACTATATGTGAGTTGCAAGGAAGGAAGGCAGTGGTAAAGTTCAGTGAAGCATGAAGTGGAAGATAAGGCTGGAACGATGGGCTGGAGGACATGATGGCTTTATATGCCGGGTTAAGAAGCTTGAGCTTTTCCTAAGCAAAGAAAACTATTGAATTTTAAGCAGAATTAGGACATAATATCTGACCAATATAAAAGCTTCCCTATAAACTATTATCTTAAGCAAAAACAAATCAATCACAGGTAAAATCGAGGGCCTAACCTGTACACAATAATGGAGGAATGGTCCCTCAGGAAAAAAGGAAACTGGAAGAGATGTTGCATTAATGAATATTGGGTAAAATGCATGCCGTCTAGTGAGCTCTGTAGCAGCGAGCAACACATCAGCCACACAAAGGGTTCACAGTCCTCTCTTAAAGAAGGTCTATATCTAAAGGACACAGTATTCTGGAAAACAATCAGCTATCTTTAGAAAGAAACATAAATAATAAAAGAAGGTTTGTCCCAAATGAGATCGCCTCACTGGCTTGTACTAATTGGGTGAAGAGAAAAAGGATAGTTTGCATTAGTGAAAATTATGAATTAAAATATTTTTCTATGCAATTCTTTTTTAGATCAAACAAGTATGTTCATGAAAAATAAGCTATCAGGTTCTCCTAGGAGACCTCTTTAGACGGCCTAATTGAAAAAATAAAGGTAACATAAATATCAACATATGAACATATTGATTATTGATAAGAAAATTAATGCTTTTAAAATACACCAAAACATGTTCAAAAACATTGTATTCTCTTAGGTAGCTGCCTTATCTAAAGTTGTTTTTTCATTACAAATTTATTTCATTACTACTTCTTCGAGAATTATGAAAGAATAAAACTACAATTCAGATTCTATATAAATTCTAAATCTTCTTTGGCATGATAAAAAGGTGGTTATGCTTTTTTAAAGTGCTATGGTAAGTCAACATTAAGGTCATACAGAATTCATCTCCTTTAGGTTATTTTTAAACTATGAAATAGGTGGGGCGCGGTGGCTCACGCCTGTAATCCTAGCACTTTGGGAGGCTAAGGTAGGTGGATCACCTGAGGTCAGGAGTTCAAGACGGCCTGGCCATCATGGTGAAACCCCATCTTAAAAAAAAAAAAAAATTATGACATAAAGATATTAGTTATACATCTTAAGGTATTAGTGGATAAAATAACAGAGAGTTTTTTAAAAATTCACATTGGCACTAGGTGGTACAAATAATGTGTCTACTTCTTTGGACCTGATTGGCTCTTTGACAAAGAAGGCTTCTCTTTTAAGCTTTTGGGTCAACCTATAATCAATTAAAATGTAAAAACTGGCCTTTTCTAGTCTCTCACCACAAGGTGGAACTAGGTAGTCAAATAAAATAAACACGTTTATGAATATATTACAGATAAATACTTTAACATTTGGAGTATTTTAGTCACTATTTTACCTAGGTACTTTTTTATTCTCTTCTATACAGTTTCACCATGGTTTCAAGAAAGCTTTTTTAAAAGCTATTTTAATTTTTAAATATTTTTAAGTATGTAACTCTTTCTGTAACAGAGGTTTGGGTTGGTTGCTTCTGGTTTGGTCTGGGTTTAGGTCTCTGTCTTTCCTTTCAAATCTTCCCTTTTATTAGCAAGAAACAGGAAAAAAAATCTATTTTTGCCCATATTTTCCCCTGAACCTGTAGATTTTTAAAACTGTGCAAAGGTTAAAGAATTTTAAATTAGTTTTATTTAAATTACACCTGTGAACAAAATTCACACTTGTTCAGAAAGTGTGTATTTCCTCATCAAATCCTCCCATCTAATGACTCTCTTGTAACTCTCTTATACCAAATTCATACATCAGAATTATTGTAAATTAGAAGTTGATCATTGTAAATTAGCAATGTATTTAAGTAAAAACATTCTGTTCTTCTTTGAAACAACAACAACAAAAGACAGCTCCAAAGACAGACACAGCAAGCCCTCAAGCCATCTGCTTCTAACAAGGTCACTTTACCAGACTAACTTTCCTCTTTATACCTACCTATCATTGGTTTCAAAGAAATCTTAATCATGGTTGATGGTAAGATGGAAAAACATGTAGGGGAGTAGCACTGCAGTGCAGGGCATGGTATGATTCCAGGTAAAAGGCAGTCCAAAGACCCTGAGCAGCTGGTGAGTGGGTAGAGAAGCGTCAGAAAAGGTATATAAGGACATGGCAAATAAAAATTTCAACTACTTTGCAATTCTGATTAAAGTGCTGGTTGTGGCAATTGCCCTGAATACTTCTGAGCTGAATCATCCCTTTTGGGGCTATAGGTCAAATGAGCTATAGGTTGTCAATGCCTGACCTTTAACACCGTCGTTCAACAATTTAATAGATATCTGCCCCAAATAAGAACTGTTTTCTCCCCTACTAGCATCACTTAAACTACTGACTTTTTACAACACAGCTGTTGATAGAAAAAATAGGCATAGGGCCAGGCACGGTGGCTCACACCTGTAATCCCAGCAATTTGGGAGGCATAGGTGAACGGATCACGGGGAGGGCAGATCACAAGGTCAGGAGTTCAAGACCAGCCTGACCAACACAGTGAAACCCCGTCTCTACTAAAAACACAAAAATTAGCTGGGCAAGATGGCGTAGGCCTGTAATCCCAGCTACTTCAGAGGCTGAGGCAAGAGAATAGCCTGAACTCAGGAGGTGGAGGTTGTAGTGAGCCAAGATCGTGCCACTGGACTACAGCCTGGGGGACAGAGAGAGACTCCACCTCAGAAAAAAAAAAAGAAAAGAAAAAATAGCTATAATGTCAACACACACACACACACACATAAGGACTACCTAAACCTCAAAAATTAACTTCAGCCAGGCACGGTGGCTCAAGCCTGTAATCCCAGCACTTTGGGAGGCCGAGGCAGGTGGATCATGAGGTCAAGAGATCGAAACCATCCTGGTCAACATGGTGAAACCCCGTCTCTACTAAAAAAAAGTACAAAAAATTAGCTGGGCATGGTGGCACGTGCCTGTAATCCCAGCTACTCCAGAGGCTGAGGCAGGAGAATTGCCTGAACCCAGGAGGCGAAGGTTGCAGTAAGCCGAGATCGCGCCATTGCACTCCAGCCTGGGTAACAAGAGCGAAACTCCGTCTCAAAAAAGAAAAAAAAAAAAAAATTAACTTCATCTACTTCCTGGATGATGTCTTACACGGCTCTGTCCTCACCCAATCAGTAAGCCACTTGCTGGACTGGTTACAACATAAGTCAGGCTAAAGACTCGGGAGGAAGCAAGGACCTCATGGAGCGGGGTTAGTGCTGGGCAAGCTACAGAATCCACTGATAGATACAGCTCCAGGAAAGGTGCCGCCAGCAAGGAGTGCAGATACCTTCTGGTCATGCCATCATGAGCACTTCCTGGTGTCCCTTTCATAGCATTATTTGCTAGGGTGACAGATTAGGATAGGCATGACACAAGTGGTTACTTCATCTCTTTTTTTCAAGTCTCAAGGTTTGGAAAATCTAGGGATCTCTTCACAGCATATTTTATAGTTTTAAGGTTTTTCACAATACTCTGATACTTTCAGATACTTCATATGCAAACTAATTCACTCCTCTTTAAACATAGGCCCATTTTCTCCAGTCCTTGCAAATAAACAACTGAAAACAACTGGTTACATCCTCCTCATTAAACCTTTGAAATAACCCAGGATTATGATCGAGACAACTGACACAAGGAGAGGAACACTAACACTATTTTTAAAGACACCCCCAGATGATGAGATACCACTGCCTCTGCTACAATCCATTCTGATGCTTAACACCTCTTCCCTGTCAAAGAATGTTTCCTTATATCCAGATGACACTCCAGGTCCCCAGTACCAGGATTCATATTTTTCTAAAATAAAAACACTCAAAATCACATCTGGGGAACTGATATGTTTGGAATGGAATTATAAATACAGGTTTATTCTTTTATTTTAATTGCTTAATTTAAAAATTTGACAGATGCCATATATACTCTTGTTAAATTAATCTGCAACAGAAATATACTTTCTGTAGGAGGATTAAAAGTTTCAAAGTGATTACTTCCTAAATGACATCATAAGTTTGTCAAATTTCCAGATTCTAGTCTACGCAACAGAGATCTCTGGACCACAAATACTCAAAAACTAGTTTTCCCAGTTGTAAAAGCCCGGTGTCACAAAAGAGGAACTGCATTTATGTCTCTTACTGAAGCTTAAATCTAAGTGGAAGTTATTTTCTCTCCAGCCCATCTGAGCTCTTTTAAAGTAACAAGTTTCACCAAGAGCAGGGTAGAGCCAAGTAACACCTAGCAAATCAGAGGCCACACTTCTGAAAGTGAGCCACATGACAGCTTCGGGTTTACTACAAGATGCTCAGGTCCCAGAGAACCAGGGCTTCATGTCCATTCCTGAAGGCTAAGAGAGATTTTGAAACAAAATGTCTGCTGAATACTTGAGGTCACATTCTAAAACCTCTGCTGTCATATTACTTTGTTGATACTCAGTATTCCTTCTACCTGAAATGCTTTCCTGGCCCCATTCTTCCTCTAGTTACTGAAATCTTATTTTTCCGCCTAGGTCAAGTTCTAATGTCAACCAGGCAGTGATGGTTTCCCTCCTCTGCACTACAGAGTGGATTACACCACCAGTACACCAATCATCATTTTACTTATAGAATAGTTTTATGTAGACAATATACCTAAACGTATTAATAATTCCCTCAAAAAGACAGAGCTCTGTCTTAGGTATACACTGCAAATGCTTATGCCTGGCACAATGCCTTTCATATAGTAGATATTCAAAGAACTTTTGCTAAATAAATAAAAGATTAGTCACCTACACTTTGCATTTGACCTTAGCCATGCACTCAGCTGTAGGCTCCTGAATGCCTGCCCGATCATGGGGAAAAACAGAAACTCAGGAAATGGATTCACAAATCCCATCAAATGACTTCCTAGCAGGGGATTTGTTTTTGCCCCAAGGCCCATCATGGCATCTATGGGACTTAGTGCCTGGCATCAGGTCCTGCCACACAGTTGGAGCTAAATAAACTGCTTCTGAATGACGAACACATTGAAAAGAAATGTCCACTTCTGCATGCCAAACCTCCTAAGTATTTCCCCTATTAGGGTGCAGAGAATGACACCTCCAAAGTATGGTACTCTGGCATGCTGAGCACGTTGAACAGAAGAAATTGGAAGTCCTTACACAGTGCCTAACTTTCTAACCTTCTCTTGTTTCTCTCCCACTTCTCACCAAGGGCAGGGAGGGAGGCTCTCTAGAATTTTTCCTTATCTGATTAGGGAAATTTCTGTCCAAAAGAAATGCAATTGCTTTAAGACCTCTCTCTAGGAGTTTCAACAAATAACAGGATAGATTAACCACAGAAAAGAGATGAGATTAAAAAGTCATCACCATGCCCAGACAGACTTTTCATCTACTCTTCTGAGGGCTGCTTAGACAGACTACCTAAAAGTCTTTATCGAAATAACCAAACAAATGTTATTCACAGTCAAGTTTTGCCCTTCACCTTCCTAGCAGCTCCCCCAGAGCTCAGAGGAACTTTGTCCCAGGCCATTGTTCTTTGGGCTCATCCATTTCCCCCGAAAACCATTTGTTGCCCTTCTAAAATTTCCTACAACCTCCCCACTTCCCTCTAATCTGTGAAGAGGGTACATAAGCCCCAACCATTTAGCCCTTCTTTGAGCCTCATATTTGCTGGATTTTTCAAGTCTATGCATGTGTAAATAAATCTGTATGCCTTTTTCTCCTGTGAATCTGTCTGTTGTCAGCATTTCAGCAAATCTTCAAAGAGGGCAAAACAGAAGCTTGCCCTCCACCCCTACAACCCTTACCCATCTAATTAGTTTGGTAAATGACTGGCTGGGAAGTGTCTAAATAAATCAAATTTCAAGACTTAATAATGAATCATAAAACAAAACACTTTCAATAAAAATAAATATATAGAGCAATGGAACATAACAGAGAGTCCAGAAATAGATCCATACATTTATGGACAGCTGGTATTTGATAAAAGAAGGATAGTTTTTTAAGCAAATATTGCTGGGGAAACTGAATACCCTCAGGCAAAAGCATTGGTATGAACCTTTTCCACAAAATGAATCACAGACTTAGAGGTAACAGCCAAAACTACACAATTGTTAGATAAAATCATGGCAGTAAATCTTTATGACCTTGGGTTCCACAGAGATTTCTAATATACGATAGCAAAAGCATATGTGATTTTTTAAAAACTCAACAATAAGAGCATTTAAACCCAATCTAAACATAGGCAAAGAGAACCAGGGGTGATGGCTCACAACTGTAATCCCAGCTACTCATGAAACTGCCTTTGGGAAAACTGTATGAGTGAGAAAATATAGTAGTAGAAGAGATCTGATCTAACCAATCCCCACCAAACTAGGCAGACCAGCTTTCAAACTGCCCTTAATTATTCCTGAACTTGGACCAAGCTAACTTTGGGAGACATTTAGTTTACAGTTTAAATCAGCGGTCCCCTACAGTTTTGACGCCTGGGACTGATTTCATGGGAGACAATTTTTCCATAGAATGGGGGATGGTTTCAGGATGAAACTGTTCCACCTAAGATCATCAGGTATTAGATTCTCCTAAGGAGCTTGCAACCTAGATCCCTTTTAAGTGCAGTTCATAATAGGGTTCACACTCTTAGGAGAATCGAATGGCACTGCAGATCTGACAGGAGGTGGAGCTCAGGTGAAAATGCTTGTTTGCCCACTACTCACTTCCTCTTTTGTGGCCCTGGTTCCTAAAAAGCCATAGACCAAAACTACTCTGTGGCCCAGGGGTTGGGGACCCCTGGTTTAGGCGATAATAGCCATTCCCCCAAATCCAATTGCCTCTGTAAAGCTAAAGGAGACCACCAGACTTAGGAATGAGAAGAGCCTAAATTCTGCTAAGGTACAGACATAAATGATTACCCACCATTATTCCAGAGGATACAAGATATACAGCTTCCCCAATTACTCCTGCAAATAGCTTCACTATTGCAGAACCTAAGATGGCCTTTTCAGATGTCTTTTCAGGCTTTTTGCATATCTGACAACTGCTGGCTCCACCTGAACCCACCAATTACTACTGTGGCTCCAGCCAGAAGTCACACAGGTTCACAGGTTCATAAGGACCATTTCCGACAGCCCTATGATAGCCCTTCAGCAAAGCAGCAGCAAGCAACTATTGCCTATCCAACTCCTTCTCTTCTCCCAAGCTATCCTTGAAAACCCCAAGCCTCTGAATTTTGGGAAAGACTGATTTGAGTAATAATAAAACACCAGTCTTCTGTTTCACTGGCTCTATATGTATAAAACTCTTTCTCTATTGCAATTCCCCTGCCTTTATAAATAGGCTCAATCTAGGCAGCAAGCAAGAAGAGTCCACTGGGCAGTTACACTCAGGAGGCTAAGGTGGGAGAACTGTTTGAGACAAGTTTGAGACCAGCCTGGGCAACATAGTGAAACCTTGTCTTTAAAAAAAAAAAAATTTTAATAGTAGGGCGTGACGGTGTGTGCCTGTAGCTCTAACTACTTGGGAGGCTATAGTGGGAGTTTGAGGCTGCAATGAGCTATAATCATGCCACTATATTCTAGGTGACAGAGCAACACCTCATCTCAAAAAATAAAAAATAAAAATAGTCAAAGATCTGAACAGACATTCACCAAAGAATGTGCACAAATGGCCAAAAAGCAGATGAAAAGAAACGCAACATTATTAGTCATCGGCAAAATTAAAATTACAATGAGCTAGCACTAATCAAAGACAGACAATGTCAAGTGTTAACAAGAATGTAAAGAAATCAGAATCCTTACACATTGCTAGTGCAAAGGTGAAATGATGCAATCACTTTGGAAAATAGTTTGGTAATTTCTTAAAATGTTAAACTAGATCTACAATATGACCCAACAATTCCATTTCTAGGGAAATGTGCAAAAGAAATAAAAACATGTATCTAAACAAAGTCTTGCACATGCAGCTCACAGCAGCATTGTTCACACGAGTCACACAGCAGAAAAAACCCAGAGGGCCATCAACTGTTGAGTGGATACACAAAATGTGATCTAGCTATAGAATGGAATACTACTTGACAAAAAAGGGAATGAATGAAGAGACATACCACTGCGTGGATGAATCACAAAAATCATTATGCTAAGTAAAAGAAATCAGACAGAAAATAACATATATAACTCTGTTTATGTGAAATATCCAGAAAAGACAAATCCATTGATACGGAAACATTATCAGTTGTTGTCTACAGCTGAGAATAGGGGAGAAACAGGACAAATGGGTACAAGGTTTCTTTTTGGAATGAGGAAAACGTTCTAAAATTAGGACATGGTAACAGTTGCACAATTCTGTAAATTTACTAAAAATTGTTCAATTAAACACTTAAATGAATTTCATAATATGTAAATTATCTCAATAAAGCTGAGATTTAAAAAAATATTTTAGACACACTCCTTTTGAAAAATGGAGTGGCAGCAACGTTCACACATGAAAAAATGTTTGTATCTGTCAAAATTCAACAAGAATTAATAATGGTTCCCAAAATATAAGACAGAATGTTAGACTATTCAATATGGGTCAGTACATACAAATCAAATACACTTACAGGGATGTATAATTTGTATTTATTGAAAAATAGTTCTAAAGATCATCAAAAATAATTAAGTGAAAGGACTGATCAGAATACTAATAAATAAGGAAAATCTGTCCGTGTGAACCACTATGAAACCCTTTATCTAGACCAAAGCGGAGGTTATATTTAAAGAGAGCAAAAAGCAAATGGAAAGTCACATGTAAAAGATTACCAAGTGGTCTAGTTAGGAAACAGATCAATTTGAGGGATAAAGGAAACATTTCCTCAGTTTTACATTAGCATAGGCTTCGACCTTGACACACAGGTAAGTCAACTCTTATCTGGAAGTCACATTTACAATGAGAGCATCACTCACGACCACATCTTTCCTGGAAGAGAATTATCACAGAAATAAAATTTCGCCTAAGTAGTAAAGCAATATACTGAACTGGCCCATTCAAACACCATTTTGTTAAATAAACCAAAGAGAAAAGCTCATTCAGAAAAGCAGTTATGGGACAAAATCACAGAAAAGGAAAGCCACTGTCATAAATGCCTTCAGAGAAAATACAGAAGGCCATCCTGTCTTCACCACTCAAGATGAACATACACAAAACTTTCCCTTAAACATATAGAAAACCTCACTCTAAAGCAGAGGTCAGAAAACTTTTTCAATACAAGGCCAGACAGTATTTTTGGCTTGGAGGGCCGTATAGTATGTAACCACACATAAATGAATGGGTGTGGCTGAGTCAATACAATTTTATGATCACTGAATTTTTGGTTTCATATAATTTTCAGGTGGTACAAAATATTCTTCTTTTGGTTTCAATTACTTAAAAATGTAAAACATATTCTTAGCTCAAGGACGGTACCAAAAAAAAAAAACTGGCTGGGTTTGGTCCACCTGCCATAGTTTGTAGACAAAGGCTCCTTAGTTAGGATGCAAATACGCTTAGGAGGAGTTAGCACATTAGTCATTACCAGTCTTTAACTCCTTTAAAAGAGATGAATTATCCAATTGCCTTGCCCTGGCGAATTAAGAGTGGGAAGGACTAAGTTTTTACAAAGTAACATTACCTTGTTCTTTTTTTACAATAAAAGTAGTACATGTTTTAAGAAAAAAACTTTAAAGTAGTTAAGACTAAAGGAATTATCCTACAATGTAGAAACAAAAAGCCACTGTAAAGGTAAGTAAATAGGTAAATAGCTGAACATGTATAAAGGTATGGCGGTGAAAGGTAAAAGATAATGCAAACATAGTTGAGATCATAACAGGTAACTTTTGTCCATGCTCTGGGCATTGTATAGCTCTGATTACACAGTAGACTTTGCTTCTCATTTTCTGTCTTCAACTCAATAGACTTAATAATTTCAAACTTAAAAACTGAAAGAGAATACGTTAGAAAAAGAAATGTACGATGGAAAATCTTTTTTTTTAAAGATGGGGTTTCACCATGTTGGTCAGGCTAGTCTTGAACTCCCAACCTCAGGAGATCCGCCCACCTTGGCCTCCAAAGTGCTTGGATTACAGGCGTGAGCCACCATGCCCAGCCAATTGAAAATCTTATCACATGAGACTAAAATAAAGGAAATGGAACTATCTGACTGACAAGTCAAAAGAAAAAAGCAATGAAGAAGGACAAAATAGTATCTTCAGGTATTTAAGAGCTGCCATATACATCTTATATCATTCTGGAGGACTGGCCCAACATAAACAGGTACAAACATTTTAGACAATTAAAGAAATAGCTCAGTTATAATTCAAGTGAATGGAAAGAGTAAGTCTTTCCTAAATTAGAAAATAATTGGCTGGGGTGGCTCACACCTGTAATTGCAGCACTTTAGGAGATCAAGGCGGATGCATCACCTGAGGTCGGGAGTTCAAGACCAGCCTGACCAACATGGAGAAACCCTGTCTCTATTAAAACTACAAAATTAGGCCGGTATGGTCATGCATGCCTGTAATCCCAGCTACTTGGGAGGCTGAGGCAGGGGAATTGCTTGAACCCAGGAGGCAGAACAGAGGTTGCAGTGAGCCAAGACTGCACCGTTGCACTTGGGCAAGAATATTGAAACTCCAAAAAAAAAAGAAAAGAACTGACCTGTAAGAAGGGCTATGTGAAAACAGTTTTGCAATGACCACCAAATTAACTAGGCCTCATCCAGATCTGTAACTCGAATTAATACAAAATTAATTAAATTTGCCTGAAAGCACTCACTTTAAAACCCTACTGCAGGATTTCCCAAAGGGAACTTAATAGACATTCTTTGACAAAAGAATCCAAAATCAAGTGAATTGGGAAGCACTGGAATAAACAGGGTTCTCTCCCACAGAATTTTCTCTTTTAATATGCTAATGTGTACCATAAATCTCTTCAATCAGGAAATGTTACCTTCCGAACTCTTTTGGCAAATGAAACCTTCCTCCCCTGCTCCCCCAACCCAGGGTATCCCACGACACTGGTGTTCCTGGGAACCTGATTTGAAAACCGCTGTTTTTCATCTAAAAAACATGTTTTTATTTCATCTTGTCAACACTGGAAAATTAATTTTAAGATTAAGAAAGTATTAATCAGAAATTAAATTTGAATTATATTTAGCAACCTGGAAGACATGTTAAAACTGCTCTATTGTATATACTGCTCAGTAAAATCAAAGTATGCATAAATGTGGTTTCTTTAGTTTTTTAAGTTAATGTAAAATTAAAGTTAGATATTAGCCAGGTGTGTTGGCAGATGCCTGGAGTCCCAGCTACTCAGGAGGCTGAGGCAGGAGAATCGCTTGAACCCAGGAGGCAGAGGTTGCAGTGAGCCAAGATTGTGCCACTGTACTACAACTTGGCGACAGAGTGAGACTCCATCTCAAAAAAAAAAAAAAAAAAAAATTAAAGTTAGATTTTTAAGACATTTGGGAGGCTGGGCGAGGTGGCTCATGCCTGTAATCCCGGCACTTTGGGAGGCCAAGGCAGGCAGATCACCTGAGATTGGGAGTTTGAGATGAGGCTGACCAACATGGAGAAACCCCATCTCGACTAAAAATACAAACTTAGCAGGGCATGGTGGCACATGCCTGTAATCCTAGCTACTCAGGAGGCTGAGGCAGGAGAATCACTTGAACCCAGGAGGCAGGGGTTGCAGTGAGCCAAGATTGTGCAACTGCACTCCAGCCTGGGTAATAAGAGTGAAACTTCATCTCAAAAAAAAATTTTTAAAAGACATTTGGGAGCAATAACAAACTGAGGTAAAAGAAAGGATAATATTAAAACTCATTAACTCAGACAACAGCTCTACAGGCATCATTTCTACTTTTAGAATATGCATGGATAGCCAGGCGTGGTGGCTCAAGCCTGTAATCCCAGCACTTTGGGAGGCCAAGGTGGGTGGATCACAAGGTCAAGAGATCGAGACCATCCTGGTCAACATGGTGAAACCCCGTCTCTACTAAAAATACAAAAAATTAGCTGGGCATGGTGGCGCCTGCCTGTAATCCCAGCTACTCAGGAGGCTGAGGCAGGAGAATTGCCTGAAACCAGGAGGTGGAGGTTGCGGTGAGCCGAGATCGCACCATTGCACTCCAGCCTGGGTAAAAAGAGTGAAACTCTGTCTCAGAAAAAAAAAAAAAAAAGAATATGCATGGATACTGAGGCTACGTCCTTCTGGTATAACTGTACTGAAACCTAAGATCAGAAATTTTTACACTGTTTTCCAAGAATTCAATAAGTAGTATTGGTGTTTGGAGATTCAAACTGCTGAGTTTGTTGGTTTAAAAATAATAATAAAACTGGAAGGCTGCTAATGCTCTTGTAGAAAACCTTAGTGCTAGAATCTCGGCTCAGGCAGGAGGCTGAAATGCTATGTTGCGGCTGTGACTCTATTGGGCTACCGCTCTGCAAATTATCTTATCTAGGCTAAACTCAACTAGTGATACAATGGCTCACAAATAATCCAAATGGTTGTCTGCCATGCACTCACAGCATCTCACCTCACACTGTCATATCCATGAAAGGGGGGAAAACCGGTGTTAGAGTGGTTCTTGGCCAGACCATGGAAAATACATTCCTTATTTAGAGCTCACTGGTTAACTGGCATGCATCATTGTAACGTCACTATAAAACCAACAGGGCTGCATATCACAGGGGTTCTTCTCTTTTCAATCTATAGGCAGTATCACGGCTCAAACACATAAAAAAGCAATCAGGACCACAACTACTGTACAGAAGACAGGAACAAATCTGAAGCTTTTAGACAATCTTAAGGGTCTATGAAGATACATAACAGCCTGTGTTACATACACACACACACACACTGTGTAATACAGGCACTGTGTTCAAAATTGTATGTACATTATTGCATGTAATATCTATCATAACCCTAGGAAGAGAGCACTATTCTTTTCTGTTTCACAAATGAGAAAACTAAGGCCTAGAAAGGTTCAAAGGCATACCACTAGAAAACAGTTGAAGAAAGATGTGAGTCTAAGCAACTCAGTCCAGAGCCTGTGCTCTTAGCCACCACACTGTGCCACCTACCCTGGGTCCCAAAGTACAACGAGAGAAGATGTTGCAAAAAGTAGGAATATCTTAGAATAACTAACCACTGAGGCTGACTCCAGGTGTGACTAGCTTCCTACACTGTTTACCTTCCTATGTACAGCTGACTTTTCTTCTGGACTCTATTTGACATTCCACTGGAGATTTATTTTCCACTGGGATAGCTAATGTGCTCTATTATTCATAGACTACAGTGAATGAGGGTCCGATCAGTCTTTCTTCATGGCCCTAGCTAAAATCAGCTGTTCTGGGAGTCCAAGATGAAACATGAACACTCTGGAAAAGAGAGTGCCTCAGGAGGACACACACATCCACGGTCCCGGGGTAGAAGACAGTGATTTTAAGGAATGAACAAAGAAAAGCAGTTAGGTGGTTTGAAATTCAAATCTATTTGGGAATGAAAGGAGGGAACCACTCTTTCTCCTCTAGTGTAAGGATTCCTTTTTTCTTTTTTTTGGTGAGATCAAGTTTCACTCTTGTTGCCCAGGTTGGAGTGCAACGGTGGTGGAATCTCAGCTCATCACAATCTCCGCCTCCTGGGTTCAAGAGATTCTCTTGACTCAGCCTCCCGAGTAGCAGGGATTACAGTATGCACCACCATGCTCGGCTAATTTTTTATTTTTAGTAGAGATGGGGTTTCCGGGGTTTCTCCATGTTGGTCAGGCTGGTCTCAAACTCCCCACCTTGGCCTCCCAAAGTGCTGAGATTACAGGCTTGAGCCACTGTGCCCGCCCTGGCCAGTATATGGCTTCTTTTTTTTTTTGAGACGGAGTTTTGCTCGTTACCCAGGCTAGAGTGCAATGGCGCCATCTCGGCTCACCGCAACCCCTGCCTCCTGGGTTCAGGCAATTCTCCTGCCTCAGCCTCCTGGGTAGCTGGGATTACAGGCACGTGCCACCATGCCCAGCTATTTTTTTATATTTTTAGTAGGTTTCACCATGTTGACCAGGATGGTCTCGACCTCTTGACCTCATGATCCACCTGTCTCAGCCTCCCAAAGTGCTAGGATTATGGGCGTGAGCCACCACGCCCGGCCAGTATATGGCTTCTTAAGCACTTAATTTGACATCTATAAGCTAGGATACACATTAAATAAGATCTAGAGGGCTAGCCTGGGAACAAGACCAGTTCTTGTGCTGCATTGCAACATGTTTCACCCATGTAGGGAAATGTAATTTCAGGCCTCTAAAAATGACTTATGAAAGCTCCCATTCATATGTTAAGAACTCTGTACATATATAGCAGCCAAAACTGACTTTTTTTTTCTTTTTTTTTTTTTTTTAAGAGATGGAGTTTTGCTCTTGTTGCCCAGGCTGCAGTGCAATGACTCAATCTCAGCTCACTGCAAACTCCGCCTCCCAGGTTCAAGCAATTCTCCTGCCTCAGCCTCCTGAGTTTTTTTTTTTTATATCACAAACACGAGTTCTTGAATTTTTTTAATAGAAATTTATTTAAGCAAGCCACATTATCAGAATATATTAACACTGTACATCAACGGCACTGTGCCATCCAGTCTGGTATGAATTTCAATGCTTTTAGAAGTATGCAGTTGTTTTCCCAGCTTCAGTGGCCTCCCTTAGAAGTCAGCCAGCCCTCTTAAATGTTCACAACACAGTAATTTCTTCTATATTATATTAAGATCAAATGACTCTACTTCCAAACTCCTCAGCAAGTCCAGCTCCTTCCCTGGAAAAAATGGCCTTCTACCTCTCGAATTACAGGTTTCATTTCCTTTGCTATTTGTCTTCCTCTGTTAGCCCTTTTCAAAACTAGTCTCTGAATTCTCCCTCAGGTTTGCAATATGGTAAACCCTCACTAGAGCCTGGAAATGGGGTTTTATATTGTATTCTGCAGAAAATAATATCTTAGACCTTCAAAGAAACCTGGCTACATCTACAGTAGGACAACGATTAAGTACAGCAAAGTTAATTAGCAACTTTAGACAAATAAATTAATCTCACTTATGAATATGAGTAAATTCCCTACTACCTAGCTATAAATGGAGAAACTAGTTTATCCAGTGGACAGAACACAGAAAGCAGTCAGAAGAATGAATCCTAACTTGGGCCCCACTGGTCAACCTGTTGGACTTGGGGCCTCAGTTTCTATAATTAAATAGGCCTTTTCAGCTTTAAAAGAATAAAGTCACCAATAAGGTTATTTCTCTTTTTCTGCAGACTAATGTTTATCTCACTCCTACCAAAGCAAGCCTTTCAATTCTTGGTCAGAGAAGTTATATATTACATGAGAGGGGAAAAAATTTTATTTAGTTTCATAATCATTAATTACACATCAAATTCCTTAGTAAGGTCTGAGGAAAACAGCAGTGTATCAGACAATATGCTAGTTGCTGAGGATGCATTGTTTCTTATAACAGATATAACCCTGTCCTCAGGCAGCTTAGAGGTTAGTTTTAAAAAACAAACCAAGTCTTCTGCCTTAATTCTCCTACCACAGAACTGTAAAACAAAAATAAATCTTCGGGCCCCCAAACCACAAAGCTAAAGGGAAAGGAAGCTGGGAACTGTTTAAGGCAAACCTGACTTCCATTCTTTCAAAGTCACCCCTCCGCTCACTGAGATAGACGCATATCTCATTGCCTCCTTTGCAAAGGCTAATCAGAAACTCAAAGGAATGCAATCATTTGTCTCTTATCTACCTATAACCTGGAAACCACCTCCCCACTTTCAGTGGTCTCACCTCTATGGACTGAACCAATGTACATCTTACACATATTGATCGACGTCTGATGTCTCCCTAAAATGTATAAAACCAAGCTGTGCCCCAACCGCCTTGGGCATACGTCGTCAGGGCCACCTGAGGCTGTGTCATGGGTACACGTCCTCAACCTTGGCAAAACAAACTAAGTTAACTGAGACCTGTCTCAGATTTTCTGGGTTCACAGAATGCATACCCTTCCAATGTGAAGATTTGTACAACATGATTTAGAGTATGTTGGCACCACTGAACAAAGTGTAATTTTTTTTTCTTTTTTGAAAATGCCTTAGTAATTACCCTTTTTCAGCTAAAACCATGACCTTCAGGAATGCTGCTTGGCTTCTTTGCATAGTTTTATCTGTATCTCTAAATACTTGCATAGTGTATTCATTAAAGAAGAATGCAAATAGAAATTTATGGCTACATAAGAAGGCCAGGGCATACCAGCCAAGACAGAGTATATGAGGGAATGCTGAAAGAAATTAGAGCAAAGCAAAGAGGCCATGTGCCCTGGCATATTGCTTTCTTTCTACTTCTCTGTCTCCATTACTTCTTGATGATTCAAGAGTCTGTGTCTTCCTACTGTGGCATAATGCAATGGCATGCTATACTTCTTCTGTGGAGCCAGGAAGGACAAAGGACTAAATGTCAGCTCTGCCAACATTTTAGCTACTTCATATTGGGCAGATAATTTATCCTTCCCAAGGCTCAGTTTTCTCTCTGGAAATAAGGATTAAATCAGATAATACATGTAATATATCTAGTGCAGGGTCAAACACATAATAAGCACTCAATAAATGGTATTGATAGTGGTGGCAGTAATAATTATAATAAGGAATAAGAAAAAGGAAAACTATAAACTAACCACAAGATAAAACTAAAGTTATTGGATGAAATTACTAATAAAATTTTGGTGTTCTTAATTTGAAAACACAGTTCACAATTTTATCAGTAAACACTAAAATCACCTGTAATGAGTTAAGTGACCCTCCTAAGAAAAAAGGACAAGTATGTCTTCTTGTCATTAAATAACTTTAAGTTCAAAGGACATTTTGCCATTAATCCATTTTCCATTCTATATAAATAAATTTGTGTTCTGCATTCTTCAAAAATGTCAGTTTCATAAAAGTCTTCCAAAAGGCTATAAAACTGTTCCCAATTAAAGCAGGTTGGCCAAGCATGGTGGCTCACACCTGTAATCTCAACACTTAGGGAGACCAAGGCAGGCAGATCATTTAAGAACAGGAGTTGAAGACCAGCCTGGCCAATATATAGAAACCTCATCTCTATTAAAAAATGTAAAAAATTAGCTGGGCGTGGTGGCTTATCCCTGTAATCCCAGCTGTTCAGGAGGCTGAGGCACAAGAATCACCTGAATCCGGGAGGGAGGTTGCAGGGAGCCAAAATCATGCCACTGTACTCCAGGATGGGTGACAGAGCAAGGTTCTGTCTCAAAAAAAAAAAATTAAATAAATAAAACAAGTTAAAGAGACATTACACCTAAATGTAATACCTGACCCTGAACTGGTCTTTGCCCTGGAAGAAGAGAGGATTACGTAAAAGATCAACCAACCAAACTGAAATATAGACATTAAAATATTATACCAATATAAATTAATGAAATTGCTAACTGTGTGGTCCAAAAGAGAATAACCCTATTCTTAGGAAATACATACTGAAGTATTTAGAAGTAAAGGATCATGGTATATATAACTTACCCTCAAATTGTTCACATAAAAAAGCACACACAGACACACACACACATACACACAGACACACAGAGTTGGGAAGAAAGAATAATAAAGCAAACATGGTAAAACATTAACAAGAGCTCAATCTGGGTAAAGAGTATATCAGTGTTCCTTGTACTACTTCATGTTTGCAACTTTTTAAAGTTTAAAATATTTCCAAACAAATAGTTTAAAATGCAAAAATAAATCTCTAGTCTTTCCCTACTTAGTAGTCTTTCACATATCTTGTCATCCAAAATTGTCATTTGATGATATAATCTTGCTCTTGGAAGATTATATTAGATACCACCTAGTTCACCTTCCTAACAACACACCAATCATTTCTTTTTCATTTCTGGCAGATTATAACTCAAGGTCCACATGATTTTGGTGGCAATCCCACGATGACTAGGGAGTGCCCTGTCCCATGAAGCTACTGGTGAGGGTTTCATGTTAGGTCATTGTAACTATTCATACATATGGTAAGCTGAATGGCAGCTCCAAACATACCAAGTCCTAATCCCTGGAAACTATGAATGTTACACCTTATTTGAAAAAGATTACAAGTTTGTGTAAATGTGTCACAGAAGTCACAGGAAACTAGTACTACCATTGTCCCTCAGTATCTGTGGGGAATTGGTTCCAGGATCCTCCGAGGATATCAAAATCCACAGATGCTCAAGTCCTTAATATAAAATGGCATCATAATTACATATAGCAAAAGAGCTATGAACCCTCAGCTCTATTAACACAGCCTAAGACAGCATTCAGCAGCACCACTGTTGTAAATCTGAAGTCAACCAAACCCTAGTCTTATTACATGAATTACTGCTATGACAGCCCTTCTGCATCCTACAGGTGGGTATTTCAACCTTTGAGCAGAACTTTATATTTTTCTTAGCTAAATGTTGTCCTTTTGGTGAGACCAGAGGCCCAACTTTTATAATTACACTGAGGATGAATTTCATTGATCTATTATAAAGGATATTCTTCCTGTCTGTAGATCTGATTAAGTGTGCCTTCCCTGATTTCATTCAAGAGTCTGCTACAAAGCAGAGGGAAGATGAAGAGTTCATTCCCTGGACTAAGCTAGTAGTCACCTCCCTAGAGATTTCTCATCCAGTGAAAACTTACTGAGCTCCCATGTCGATAAATAAAGACAGTCTTTCCAGACATGTCATGGAATTCACAATATAGTTTAGATCCCTAATGCCTGTGTATGAAATGTAGGATTCTTCACTCTTGTCCTCAAAAACTTCCAATAGTATCCTTGGCTAATCAATCATATCTGTTTCTTACCTGTCTTCACCTTTTTCTGTCCAACCTGACAGCCTTCTAGCAAGCCTTAGCAGTCCAGCACACCTGCCTCCCTATGACCCCCACCCTCTTCTGCACCTAGCTTAAGTCAACCTCCCTGCCCTGACACAGTCCCAAACTACTCAGAGTCACCCCAAGTCTCCAGGGTCTGATCTCTTAAAACCCTGTCTGCCTACTCATTCTGGCACTTTATCATATGCTACTGTACATGACTGTTTAATAGTTTCACACGTATATATTTAATATCTCCAACAAATGGCAAGCTGCATGAAAACAGAGAACTTCTTAAAAACTGTATTTCAAATACAGCCCTGGTTATACTAGAAGTTCAGCATACAGCCCTGTTGAAAGTAAGCACAGTGTTATTCTCAACTTTTTTTAAATTAAGGAATCTAGCACCATTAAATCATTAGTTTTCATGACAACAAAAAATTCCTAATTTCTTAATCCCAATCTGCTACTTATCTTAAAAAAAATCTTTCATGCTCTTTCATATATCTCTTACAATCTTGAAGCTGTCCACTACTTTTTCACATTTATAAAAACCTGATTTGCAAGATTTGCCCCTAAGTTTATACTTTGGGACTTTAATCAGACATGTCTTCAAAACCCATTCAACCTTTCCTTAACTACATACACTGTTATCCTTATAGTATAACAGACATAATTTAAATGTGAAGTCCTATTTGTAAAGGAATCAGACCAATGTCCAAATGTCAAGTTCAGCTTCTGTTTTTTTATCTTTACCTGCTCAACTAAAAACTATTCTCAAGAATTCAGTATAACAGAAAGAACAAAAAATCTGGAGTCAAGGAGACTGAGGCTAATCAATAGACTTCCGTCCAGCCTCTGGGAAGTTAGGTAATCTCTCTTAGCCTTATTTTCCATAGCAGCCTTGGGAATTACTAGCTGTGTGCCCTTGGGAAATTATGGAAACTATGTATCAGTTTTGTCATCAGCCACACAGGGATAACAATAATTAGGACCTGTCCATAGGACTGCTGTGAAAATTAAACAACAGTCATGAAAGTGACAGATCCTGGTCAGCTCTCAAAACATTAGCTGTGTTGTAAAGAACTGGGCATACAGTACGGGATCAATGAAAGACAGCTACTATTAGTGTCTATACTATATTAGAATACTTATTGGTTATGCTAAATGGAATAGATGTTTATTTATGTGTTTATATCATTTATCTATGACAGGATTCTCAAAATACGGCCCCCACTCAGCAGCATCAGCTCTTTGTTAGAAATACAAATTCCTGGAACTTGTTAGAAATGCCAGTTTTTAGGCCTTATCCCAGACCTAGTGAATCAGAAGCTCTTGGGATGGGGCCCAGAAATCTTAACAAGCCCTCCAAGTGACTTTGATAAGGCTAAAGTTTAGGAACTACTAACATAAATCTAAGGTCTGGAAAAAAAATACCTTATTTGTAGGCTTTAAGAACCCACAGCACTGTATACTAATATGCAGTATTTTTCATTAGTCCTTTATAAAGTGGATGCTTCAAAAATTCCCCTATTTCGGCCCACGTCATGGCTCACAACTGTAATCCCAGCACTTTGGGAGGCTAAGGCGGGTGGATCACCTGAGGTTGAGAATTCAAGACCAGCCTGACCGACATGGAGAAACCCCGTCTCTATGAAAAATACAAAATTAGCCAGGTGTGGTGGCAGGCGCCAGTAATCCCAGCTACTCGGGAGGCTGAGGCAGGAGAATTGCTTGAACCCGGTAGGCGGAGGTTGCAGTGAACCGAGATCGCACCAGTCATGGCACTCCAGCCTGGGCAACAAATGTCAAACTCTGTCTCAAAAAAAAAAAAGAAAATTCCCCTATTTCATCTGAGCCCACAGATGTAAAATTGCAAAATCAAGGTTTTCCTCTGGTCCAAAACACAGAGAAAATAGAGGGTTTTTTTCCCCTACTGTCTAAAAGATATCACTGTGTTTGTTCTCAACTTGAGGATTTACATTTTCCTCTCGCCACCAAATCAGAAAACAAAGAATAGTGTGATTGATTTGGTGGAGTCATGAAGTCACTGACTTTACTATGTGGGCAAAGGATATCTATGCCATGAGTAAATTAAGCTTTCCAAAGTCATGATGAAACAGTGATAAAATCTGTGATAGTTGGGTGTCTCCCACACAGTAACCAAGTAGATGACTAACAAGGGTGTGTCCGACAGTGGCATCTAGGGCCTCTTCCTCTCCAAATCAATTTACGTGTCAATAAATTAAAATTTAAAAAAGAAAAAACATTTAGACCAAATATCCTATTACAAATATTAAGGAATAAATAGCTGATCAGTATTGAAGAATATATTTCCACCATAAATTGCCAATTAGATGGATCCTATGTAAGGAAACTACATTATATGGACTTCTCTGGACTCCAATCTTCTCCTAAAAATCATTCATCCCTTTAAATTACTCCTCCTAAACACAGTCTCTCAGTCAAGGCTCACGTTCTAATTCCAGACCCACTAAGTGACTGAAGGGAATCTTCTAATGATAACTGTTAACATACTTCAGAAAATAAAGTACTTCCTTTCTCTGTCCTCCACCCCATTCCCTGAGAAAAGCAAAAGCTAAATGAGTACTTATATCTTAGGTACCATTTCTCATATTGTTGTCCTATGAATTTCTAGACAGCAAATTGCACATGATGAGTAACAACAAGTAGTTATGTGAAACCCTCTAATATAAAGAGGGAGTACCTAGTGTCACAGATAGAAAAGGCAGAAATAAATGCTGTAAATGACAGGAGAATATCATCAATTTTACATTTTGGAACAATTCTCCAGGTAAAATTTAGCTAAGTGAAGACACAGATAACTCCAATAACAACCAGCTCTTATCTAGTTCTGCAGTTTAAATTACAATGAGGAATAATACATAAATGCTTCTAACACCAATAATTTACCTAGAAACCATGATTTGCAAGGTAAATAATCTGTGTGTTAACTGCACTTTATTTCTAAAAGTACTCTGAAGAATGATGAATCAAAAGGAAAACATTCTTAACAGAACAGTCAGTTTAAGGACAGTATATAAAAGTAGTTTCCGCTACTTTTCAATGAGGGAAATGAACCAGAAGATTTGGAAGATGCCCTCTAAGTGTGACTCTAAGTAAAATTAACTCTGAGGTCTGAAAGCTGTCAACCTTTTAGAAGTATGATGAGTGTTCATACTCCCTTTCTGTGAGAATAATGTGTGGGAGAAAAAAAAAGGAAAAGGACTCCGGGCCCCCAAATCAAGCTTTAAAAATCTGCGGAGGGGTAGGCAGGGGACAAGGAGGGCACAGCTAACAGGATTACCACAGGTAAACCATTCTTCAGTGACCCGGCAGGATTCTAAGGTAGAGAGGCAACACATCTATCTATCTCCTCAAAAAGATTCTGAACTCCAAACTGTATCTTTTTCTAAAATGAATAAACTAAAAGGAAAGGTACTTGATGTAATAAAAGGAGATAAAGATAAGGGAAGTAGACGGACACCAAAAGCAACTTCACAATTTTGTATGACGCCATCCAAGTCAATCCACCCTTCCACACCATAAGCTGTCATTTATAGAGTACCTAAGGATATGCCAAGTCCTATGCTTTATGCTTAGATAGAATCTCTCATTTAAATCCTTACACCAACCTGGCACTGCCACCATTTTACAGATGGGGGCATAAGAAGGCTAAGTTTACACAAATAATGAATTGCAAAACCTGGACACACCCCCATTTACCTGACCTCAAAAGTGAGGCTTCTTCTGAGCATCTGTTTGGTGTACATGTCACAGACTGATAACCCTGAAAACGATGCTTTCCTTTCAAAGATAATTTGTTCAAAATTAACACAATACACATTTTATGATATGAAAAAAAAATCCAGTAAAGAAAGGCCTATTTGGGGACTGACCTCTCAAGCACCTCACTGTCCAAAGGAGCAGAACAAACAAGAATAGTTCTTGGAGTCATGACAGGGGTGAAAAAAACACAAAGGGAAATAAGTGAATGATATTAAATTTAAATTAACAAATAAAATAAAAGTTTAGAAAAGGTAAAAACTTTTAAGAATTATTTAAAAGATAGAGAACACATTTTGCTAGCCTGAGTCAGCACTCCAGGCAACTTATTAGAGTATACAAAGCCAAGGTTAAGAACAAAGGGTCTCCAGACCCTGGGCTCCTTAAGGGCCATCCAGTGCGCATCTCCAAATCTCCCTGCCTCTCCCTTCTCTGCCGTATGATTTAAAGATTACTTACACCTACAGTTTAAAAAGACAAAATAAAAATTTACATAGAAATATTCAGATTGAATCTGAATGCTCCTATTCCCATTTCTTCTCTCCTTATTCATCAATAAGTCCTTTATTTTATCAACTTATTTTTTCATGGTCATCCTTTCCCTTAACATTTATATAACATGATCTCATTTTATTAAAAGCTCTTCAAATAACATATTTATCATTATGTGGAAAGGCATATGGTACAGCAAGAAAGATATAGGACCTACTGCTCATCTTTCCCTGTTTCACCCTGAATATATTCAACTTCTAACTAAAGAATATAAGAAAACCAATAGAGAAGAAATATTCTCCTAATATTAAGATGTTCTATCCAAAATTCATAAACTTACTTTACATTTCCCTCTAATTGCATTATGACCAAACGGCCATCCAAAACAAAAATGTTCAACAATCCTCTTAGTGAGACAAAATGAAGCTGACCGCCTAGTGCAACATTCCTTTCATCAATTTTAGGTCCAATATAGAAAAGCTCACATAAAAACTGAATTTTCTCTGATTAACAAATAACAACATGAACCTTAGCAGCCTGGTACCCCCAAAAAGTTTTGGGATAGTTAATCATTTTTCTTCACTTGAGGTTAATGCTATAACTTCTAGACATAAAAAAAAGATAAGAAGCTATGTTCTGACCCACCTGAGCTCTCTATTAGAAATTTCGGTGCACAACTCAGGATTAAACGAAAATCTCACCTTGAGCTGATGCTAAAACAAAACAGAACCAGAACCGAAGCAGCTAATTGGCAGTGTGAGTTAGCCAAGATCACATTGTCCAGCTTTCTCCCTCCCTTAAGTGGTTCCTCATCTAATAAGAGCTAATTTTAAATTCTGACCCATAATAGACTTCAGGAAATAAACTAACTTGATTACAACCCTAAGCAGTTAGACTGGCTTATATCTATCTATTGGCTACTGTGACTAAAATACTTATTTTCCCAATTCTTAGTATGTTGCAGCAGAATTAAGTCTTATTATCTTGGAGAGCTGTCATTTTGCAAAAAAAAAAAAAAAGGGGGGGGTACATATTCCGGGAAAATCAAGATTTGATCACTTGCTGTCTGATTTTAAAGACTATGTACATTTAATCACTAAATTAAGCCTCCTTGAAGGGTTGTGGGAAGGACTCAACAATTTAATGTATGCAATGTATATCAGACATAGCAAGAATATCCTTGCCAGGCATTATGATGGGCCCTCAGAATAAGTAATACAGCCTCTGTCCTCAAACAGCTCAACTAGTAGTATTCTGACGCATTTAGCAAAGGCAGTCTCCTTATACTCCATCATCTAATTTATGAACCATTCATACAATGAACGGCCAAGTGCGACATGCTTGGCCCACAGTAGGCCCCCAAAAGATATGTCTAGTGCCAGAGCTATGGTTCTCATGAGTCATTTTCATTTATGTTTCTACTTTTCGTTGGTGACCACTGCCAGCATCTGTGACTTGATTAGCAACCTGGAACTTTAGCAGTTACGGAAGATATGAAGCAACTCTCTTTGCTTCCCTTCACAGGCCCACCCCTAGATCTCCACAGCTACAAAGACTGCTTAGGTCAGCAACAGCCAAGAGGCACCTCTTCAAAGAGCTTGTTTCCCTTAAAGCCACCTCAGAGACAGGAAAATCCCATTGGAGTCTTCAGCTCCAAAGGTCCAAAGGTCACACCCCAAACTTGACCCCAATCCACCTCTGTCCTAGCCTGCAGGGAAGAGACCCTCTCCCAGGCAGTATGTGCAGGATGAAAAAAAAGCCTAGGAGTAGACAGATGAACTGCCACATGCTGCACCAGAATTCACAGTATATTTCCTCTTAAAGCAGAGAATCTCAGCCTTTCATCACTTGTGATTCTCAACCAGGGAGTGGGTGATCTGCCCTCCTTGAGGGATATTACCAGAATTTGAGAAAAAGGTTCTGTCAAGTGGTGAGAGAGACAGGACTGACACACCTCTAAGGTAATTCTGATAGGCCCCTGAAATAAAAATCACTTTTATAGAAGATGATTAGACACTATTAACAATATTGGTACCACTCTTAAGCTACATAATTGCTTAAATAAAATTTGTTGGCTAGCTTAATAATATAACCACGTTTAAATTAAAATTGAAAAAAAAAAAAGAATATAAACATGTTTAAAATAATGTTTCGGGTCAGGTGTGGTGGCTCACACCTGTAATCCTAGCATCTTTGGGAGGCTGAGGCAGGTGCATCACCTGACGTCAGGAGTTTGAGACCAGCCTGACCAACATGGTGAAACCCTGTTTCTATAAAAAAACAAACAAAAAAAAAATTTTTTTAAAGTAATAATATTCCTTGAAAACTACTATCAAGTAAAAAAAATTGTTTTAAAGGAAAAAGTAATAATAAAAAATCATCTTTCTGTATGAGAAAACTTCAAATAGAAATATGACCTATTTCAACTTTAGAGCTCTCCATAAAAGGCGGGACAGAGGGGAAGTGACCAATAGTTAACTGTGAAATCCTAAGGGTTCCTTACCCAAGATTTACAGAAGGGTTTCTTTTTTTTGAGACGGAGTTTCACTCTTGTTATGCAAGCTGGAGTGCAATGGTGGGATTTCGGCTCACTGCAACCTCCGCCTCCTGGGTTCAGGCAATTCTCCTGCCTCAGCCTCCTGTGTAGCTGGGATTACAGGTGCACACCACCATGCCCAGCTAATTTTTCGTACTTTTAGTAGCAACGGGGTTTCACCATGTTGACCAGGATGGTCTCGATCTCTTGACCTCATGATCCACCCACCTCAGCCTCCCAAAGTGCTGGGATTACAGGCGTGAGCCACCGCACCCGGCCCCACAGAAGGGTTTAAATGGGGTCCAATAACTCCATGAAATTATATGCCAATTTTGTGTGTCTCTATTTTCTGGATAGTTTACATTCTCAAAATTACCCATGGTACACAAATATTAATTTAAGAACCACAACTACTAACTGCTTCATAGACAAAGTTAGACATAAGCACCAATCACTGGATTAAATTAAGTATAAAAAGTAAAGTTAGTCTAGACTTCTGTCCCTACAATATCTTTATTCTCATCTAACCTTCTGTCATCCACATAAATCTGATGCCAGAACTTGGTTTGAATCTTGACAGAGAAAAAGAATCTTACTAAGAAACGTAGCTTTTCCATGCACTAACATAAATATTTACAGATTTCTGAAATTGCTGAGATTTTAGAGATTTCAATAATAACAGGTTTTACTAATGTCACAGAATGCACTGTAATCACTGCATAGATATCTTTTCACCTCCATTATTACCCACAATCCACACCCCAAATAATTATAGATGCCTAAAAAGCATGTAAAATGCTCTAGAATTTAAACTTGCAAGCTGATATGCAAAAGCTGTGCTTCAGAACTATATAATCAATTACTGCAAAATAAACTGCAGTATTCAGAACAATTCCAAGAAGTGAAAGAAATAAAAACTGACCTTCATGAGATGCTGATTTATCCATTTCGTAAATGTTTTCTTCTGAACTTTGTCCCGTTCATCTGGAAGAAAAAATATATATGAAGATAAGTTTGGTAAAATATGTGAATAGATAACTTTATGATCATGAATACAAACAAAAATTAGATATTTAAAAGATACGGTTCAGTACATTCAACATTTCTTGTTAAATTTTGGCAACTTCAGGCTATCTGTAAGAAAGTGTTAAAAGAGCTGTTTGTCAGGTTGGTCTCTTCCCAGTACTGCATTTACCAGTATTCTTCCATTAAACTGCCCCTCTGTACCATAACGCCTCATCACCACCACCATGGAGTTTTCTAACCTAAGCCTTGTCCTTGCACTGAATTTCCCAAAGCACTTTAACACATGTACACCTCATTTGCTCCTCATAGCCATAAGAGGGAGGGTAGGAAGTGTTACTCCCATTTTGTAGAATAAGAAACCAAGACTTAACAAGGATAAAAGACTTGTTCATGATTACCCAGCAAATACTTTAAAGTCTCAACAAGTAGATTCTGGCTGAATATTAATTATTCTGCTTAATTATTCAGTGGAATCACTATGCTTTTTTTTTTTTTTTTAATATATAGAGTCTCACTCTGTCACCCAGGCTGGAGTGGAGTGGTGTGATCTCGGCTCACTGCAACATATGCCTCATTGCAACCTCCGCCTCTGCCTCCTGGGCTCAAGTGATTCTCCTGCCTCAGCCTCCGAAGTAGCTGGGACTACAGGTGTGTGCCACCCTGCCCAGCTAATAAGGGTTTTGCCATGTTGGCCAGGCTGATCGTGGACTCCTGACCTCAGGTGATCTGCCCACCTCAGCTTCCCAAAGTGCTGGGATTACAGGCATGAGCCACCACACCCAGCCTATGCTATTTCTTTCCTAGATTCCTGTATTGCATTGTGTGATAACAAAGAAATGCCCCAATGTAGCTTCACTGTGGACAGTGCTATCCTGCCCTGGTTACTACAGATAGTACGAACAAGAATAAGAGAAGTTTTCTTCTGATTTAAGGAGAAAGAGCAATTGGAATGCTGTGGTTCATCAAGTTATTATTTCAAAGGAGAATGATAATCATCCAACACCTAGAGTTAGCATTCAAAACTATACGACCTTCCTCCTCCCTACCTCCAGACAGCAATTCCTTACTTTCTTATTTCCTCCTTCTCTCCTTCCTGCCTCCAGGGCTACCTTTTTCTCCTTCCCTGGTGGTCTTCTTTCCTCTCCCACCACAACTCAGATGTTCTCCATCCTTTCCCTGGGGTTAAGCTATATCTTGGTCTCTTTCTTTGCCTCTTTTTCTCATTCTTCATCCCTAACCCCCCATTAACGATTATAATATAACTCAAGTTTCTTTAAAAATGTTCATCTTATTTATTAAAAGTATTTGTGTTCTCTAGAATAATTTGAATGCAAACAAAAGTATGTATCAACTGGGGAAAATATGCCCAACATGAGACAGATGTTACTAATGTTATTACAAAAATAAAACAGCAATAAGAAAGAAAAAGATTAACATCTTAATACATAAGTGGGCAAAAGCAGACAGTTAATCAATTTTTAAAAAATTAATGCCCAAGGGTCAGGTGCGGTGGCTTACACCTGTAATCTCAGCACTTTGGGGGGGGCCAATGCAGGCAGATTGAACCCAGGAGCTGGAGACTTGCCTGGGCAAGATGATGAAATCCATATTTACAAAAAAAAATAAATTAGCCAGACATGGTGGCATGCACATGTAGTCCCAGTTACCTGAGAGACTGGGGTGAGCAGGTCATTTGAGCCCAGGTGGTCAAGGCTGCAGTGAGCCATGATGGCGCCACTGTACTCCAGCCTAGGTGACACAGGAAGACCTTATCTCAAAAATAAATAAATAAAATGACAATAAAAATATAATGCACATAGGTACTCAAACTCACTAACAAATAATAATAATATAAAATAACAGGTAAAGCTTTCTCACCTATCTAATTGCCAAGATTTTATTTTATTTTTTAATTTCACATTGAAAAGGACACAGGAAATAGACATACATATTGCTAAGGAAAATATAATTAAATTTAAACTTTCTAGACCTGCATTGTTCAGTACTGTATCCACTAGTCACATATGCCTATTTAAGTTTAAACCGTTTTTTTGTGGCACTAGTCACAATTCAAGTGCTTGACAGTCACGTCGCTAACGGCTAACATATTGAAAAGCACACCAACAGAACACTCCAATTATCACAGAAATTTCTATCAGACAGGACTGCTCCAGAACAAAGCTCTACTGGACAGCACTGTTTTAGAATAATTTGATATAGAATAATGCCATCATCACAGAAATATCTGTCAGACAGCGCTGCTCTAAAACAAAGCTCCACCGGACAACATTGCTAGGCAACAATTGGTGGCTATACAGAAAAAGCCCCCAAAATATCTAAAACCTTTCCCAGCAAATCTACTTCTAAAATATATGCTGAAGTTATAATGACAGTATGTACAAAATGTAACTATGAGAATATAAATCAGAGCGTTTACAATAGGAAAATAAAAATTCTGAAAAAACTCAAATGTCCAAGATAAGGAAATAAAGAAATTTTAGTAAAGCGATACAATGGATTGTTCAGATTCAACTCATTGTAAAACTACTCAGCGACAGCACTGTCACTGTGAGTTCTCCTACTTGAATGCTAATACGAAGCGGGGCTGGAGGGGCATATAACAGTTTTTACTTCATAGGCATTTCTTCTCCAAAGTACCTCCAAGAAACCCCTTCCATTTCCTACCACTGTCAGGGAGAAACAAAAGGTACTTATATACAGCCTATCTTTTGATTCTGTCTGTAACACCTTTTCAGTGCCCCAAACTTCTAATCTACTTGTTAACATTGAGTATTTAAATATTGGAGAAAGGGCTGCAGAAAGCATCCCCAGAAAGAAGTTTGCTAATTCTGAATATAAGTGCTCAGAATTTATACTAAAATTGTTTCTTTTTTTTGTTTTGTTTTGCTTGAGACAGAGTCTCACTCTGTTGCCCAGGCTAGACTGCAGTGGCACAATCTTGGCTCACTGCAACCTCCACCTCCCTGGGCTCAAGTGATCCTCCCACCTCAGCCTTCCAAGGAGCTGGGACTACAGGCGCACATCACCACACCTGGCAAATTTTTGTATTTTTTGCAGATGGGGTTTCCCTATGTTGCCCAGGCTCGTCTCGAACACCTGAGCTCATGCCATCCACCAACCTTGGCCTCCCAGAGTGCTGGGATTACAGGGGTGAGCCACTGTGCCTGACCCTAAAATTGTTATATTTACCTGATTCCAAATGTAAAACCCCCAGGCACTTTGCTTATAACTGCTGTCAAAAGCAATGATATTATAATTTTGAACCAATAATATTACCCAAAATATTTCTTAATTCCTCTGTGGCCCCTTAGGGGTATCATTTATACCTCATTCATTTTGATACCCTTAGGGGTATCATCTATACCTCATCTAGTACAGTCTACCATGTACTAGATGCCATAGTGCTTCTATGCTGCAATGCCTCTACGCACTCAACAAACAGACGCCCATTGTGTGAAATAATCTTATTTCAGGAAAGACAATCCAACTCAGGAAAACAATGTAGATTTATTTGTATACATATATACAATAGTACATACAACTACATCTCTTTAAGCAATAACGGTGTCGTTAATGTCTTTCAACCTTGCTATTCCTAAACAGTTCCAAATGAACCTAAATTACCAATTTGTACATAAAGCAAGAACAAGGAAACAGAAACTAGCCCCTCTTCACTGATAAGTGCAGATTCTGTACTTCCCTCATTTACTCACTCTTCATCCTAGCATCTGTCTGGTCATTTAATGGGTCTAGTGCCATGGTGGTGCTGGTATCAGAGGGGTGTGAACCAGAGCAACTCCATCTTGAATAGGAGCTGGTGAAAGGACACTGAGACCTACTGCATTGCATTCTCAGATGGTGAAGACATTCTAAGTCACAGGTTGAGATAAGAGGTCAGCCCAAGATATAGGTCATAAAGACCTTGCTAATAAAATGGATTACTGTAAAGAAGCTGGCTAAAACCCACCAAAACCAAGATGGCGATGAGAGTGACCTCTGGTCATCCTCACTAAGACACTCCCACCAGTGCCATGACAGTTTACAAATGCCATGGCAACATCAGGAAGTCACCCTATATGGTCTAACAAGGGCAGGCATGAATAATCCACCCATTGTTTAGCATATCATCAAGAAATAATCATAAAAATGAGCAACCAGCAGCCCTCAGGGCTGCTCCGTGGATGGAGTAGTCATTCTTTATTCTTGGCTCACTGCAACCTCCGCCTCCCAGGTTCAAGCAATTCTCCTGCCTCAGTCTCCCGAGTAGCTGGGATCACAGGCATGCACCACCATATCCAGCTAAGTTTTGTATTTTTAGTAAAGACAGGGTTTCGCCATGTTAGCCAGGCTGGTCTTGAACTCCTGACCTCAGGTAATCCTCCTGTCTTGGCCTCCCAAAGCACTGGGATTATAGGAATGAGCCACCACACCCAGCCTACTTTCTTAATAAACTTGCTTTCACTTTACTCTATGGACTCGCCCTGAATTCTCTCTGGCGTGAGATCCAAGAACCTTCTCTTGGGGTCTGGATATGGACCCCTGTCCTGTAACACTGTCCTGTAACAGGCTGCAGAGAAAGCACTGGTTTTGGTCTCTGAAACTCATCACCTGGAGAGGACACCTGACGGAAGGCAGTGTGATAAGCATGCCAACTAAGAGAAGTACATGGCACTCACCATGCATGCAAGTACAAAAGAGAAGAAGCAACCTCATCCAGGGCAGTCAGGTAGGGCTTAAAGGAGAGCAAGTAGCACAGCAAGACAGAAGCCAGACATGTGTGAATTTCTCCACCAAAAAGAAACCCTGACTTAATCATATAAATTGAGAGAGCCTTGGTTAGGATCCAACTCATGATTCCCTACAGAGTTGCTTCCACTATCCCTAAGACACTGTCATTTTCAAATGGAAGTGCTGACCACATCTCAGTCACAGACAGGGAGCTGGGAAATCTGGCTGTGTGATGTGATGTGAACTTTGGACAAGTGGTTGCAAACAATGAAAATTCTGTGCCAAAGTCAAGCACTCATATCACATTTTCAGCAGTGCTTTTCCAAGCATCCAGCAAAAAGAAAACAGAGTAAACAACAAAAAAAAATTGCTTCCTAGGTAATACCCATGTTATTCCCATTAATTAACAACCAAGGCCCTGATGCTAAATCCTCAAGAAAAAAAAATTTTAATAATGCATTAAAAATCTTTATAATTCAAGAAGAGAGCCTCCATATCAAGTCACAAAATAAATTTAATGTATTATGTGTATTATATAAACCCTTTTCCTCTTTGGTACAAAAGGGTTAACAAAATAGATTTCTTTTTTTCTAAATGAATAAAAACTGGTCCTACAGTTCAAGGAACATAAAGTAAAACACAGATTCTATAGATAAATTAACTAATTACTTACCCAAGTGGTATGTTAAGAAAGCTGATTTAGTCAAATGATTTACCTCTAAGTACAGAAGATAAATTCACTTAAATAATATAACAAAGATTCTTTTGATCAATGAGGTGTTCTTGTTGTTGTTGTTATGCTAGAGGCTCAAAAGCACTGCTAATAACATGGTATTTGGTAGGTACTACTGAGGTAATATCTAGGAATTTTTATCTGTACCGAAGTACATAAGATACAAAGACTAAAGCTAAATAACACACATAATTCATAAATTCCGATGCTGTTTTCAGAATTTATCGTGGTTTAAAAGAAAAGGTGTAGGCTGCTGTTTACAACCTACACCTTTTCTTTTAAACCATGATCAACTTAACCGAATCCCATTCAAATACCAAAGTAAGCCTTTTAACATGAGAAGGTTCCACAATGCTACAGTAATGAGAAAAGAGTTCATGTGAATTTTAAAGACTTCAACTTTCTTCAAGAGAGCCTAGAGTCAGAGAATAAGTTAAGTCTGGGGAGACTTTCTAAATCACACTACTTTCCATACACATTATTTCAAAAGGGAGTTATTTCAAAAGGGAGTATTCCAGATTACACCATCTAATTTTCCAATTACAAGTCTCATGATGGTTCTTTATTTCATTTCAGTTAGAGATGTCTAACACTGAGATTTATATTTAGGGCAATGTTACTATGGTAGCAAAAAGGGAAAATCATTCCTGTCATTTTAAACAATTCTATAAAACCAACAGAACAATAATTTTGAATGAACTTTTATAACAATCCTCTATTTGAAAATTATTTCACTTATAGATTAAGTTTTAAATAAAAACATATATTTATATCCCCCTTATAAAGTGTAGCAGCTGAAAATATGTAACGCTGCTGAAGACGGAGAATAACAGAATGGGGGGGCAAATAAATGAAGAAAGAGCACTGATTATTATAATCTATATTGACTGGTTTTCAGTGAAATCCAAACAAAGCTAAACTCACTGAGTACCACACACACAGTAAGTATTAAGATTATATAAATACACATTCTCTGGACAACAATGTGGGGGAGTTCTCTCCAGGGAGCCTCAGAAGTTGTCCTGATTTCAGTACAGGTTTTCGAAAGGTGCCCCATAGTCAGCTAAGCTATCGCCATGTAAACCAAAGCAAGTAGTGCAACTTTCCCTTCCCAGTTCTGAAAACATGAAAGTGATACTATACGTGATACTACTAACCCATACAGCACATCAGTCCCACCAGCTTTGCGTTCCAATCTTGACCATTTTTCATGAGCTGCCCCATCATTCTGCAGGAAATCTGTGCGGCACTTCCCTAATCTCTCTCCGTACAAACTCTGATGTGTCAGAGTCCTGTTAACTTTCTACGTAGAAAAGAAAACACTGACTAGACACTCCTTGCAAGCTGAAAACTGGTCAACACCTCCTTTTAAACAAACATTAGCAAAGCCAGACTCCTCTGTTATTTTTGCAGGGGATATATACAGCTATTACTAAAAAGAAACTAAATTGTCTATTTCTTCTTTTCATTTTAAAGCTGTTCATAAGAAGTCTTTTAAAAGAAGAGAGTTGTAATTCCCTTTTTATGTTTTGCAATGAGGCAAACCAATAGGATGTTAGATTTCACAGCTGAACTAACTCATCACATTCTCTCTTCTAACACCCCAGGCAGAATTCCCCCACAATTTAAAAAAAAAAAATCCAGCCTAACTTGTTTAACTTATTCCTGATACATCAGCCAGGAACAGGATTTGGAAGGATCACTTTTGTAGGCTCGGCACACATCCTTCTGGAAGTAACCCACTCTTGGGCATTTCTTTATGTATACTTTATAGATAAATTTTCATTTGGATTTCACAACAATTCTGAGATGGGTAGCACTGTTCTCACTTCAAAGCTGTGAAAATGAAAGTTGTAGAGATTCAGAATCTAGCCGGGCCAGGCGCGGTGGCTCAAGCCTGTAATCCCAGCACTTTGGGAGGCCGAGGCGGGTGGATCACCAGGTCAAGAGATCGAGACCATCCTGGTCAACAAGGTGAAACCCTGTCTCTACTGAAAATACAAAAAATTAGCTGGGCATGGTGGTGCGTGCCTGTAATCCCAGCTACTCAGGAGGCTGAGGCGGGAGAATTGCCTGAACCCAGGAGGCGGAGGTTGCAGTGAGCCGAGATCGCGCCATTGCACTCCAGCCTGGTTAACAAGAGCAAGACTCCGTCTCAAAAAAAAAAAAAAAAGAATCTAGCCTAAAATTCAACAGCCACAGTGGGATCTTAAGTGTGATTCCAAACCGTTTATGTCCTCAAACAATAGAACTCCTAATCTAATAATGCAATAAAAGCAGGGTGCCTCCAGTTTAGGAGCACTCCACTTCTAGGTATGAATAAATGAATAATGAAAAGTCAAGAAATGAGAATGCCTGTTCTAAACAAGCAAAAGCCCAACTATCTTCGGCATTCCTATGTTTGTGTGAAACATGTGACCAACAGACCTTCCTGAATAGAAACTGTACCCACAGTTAACTCCAAAACAACCAACAAAAATGATCACTAATTATTTCAGCAAAAGAGAACCAGCATTCAATCATACCCACACAATACTGCTGGATTAATAGTTGCCAAGATGCTTTGAAATATCCTCATATGATTTTCTAACCCTATTCTAAATATACCGTAAATGAATAAATTGTACCAGCTCCTACTGAGAAGTTCAAAGTACCTGCTTAAATAGCCCTTCTCTTCCTATCTCTCCTTTCCCAATTATCTTTAGAGCGCTTGCCTCTGCTACAGCAAAGATTGAGTCTATTTTAGTGAAACCAGGATTATAATAATAAGAGCAAACATTTAGAGAACAATTATTTGCCAGGTGTTATTCTCAGTTACACACACATATAACACACATATGCTATATGTTATGCTCATAACAACCCATGGAGATTATCTCCATTTACAGATGAAGAAATTGAGGCACTTACAGGTTAAACAACCGGCCCAGGATCAGAAAGCTACCAAAAGCAGGGAATGCAGTGTGTAAAAGCATACCCAATATTATAATTTCATACTTGGAAAATAAAATTCTAACTTTAAAAAAAAAGAGTCAAACAAAAAAAAAGTAAAAAGTAAGGTTTGACCCAATTGTCAATGGTGGGAATCCACAGAAGATGAAATTTACCTTCCATAGCTTAATGATTCTAAAGAGTGGAGGGAGGGGAGTGGCAATGCTTTACCAAGAAGTTACATCAGAATTTAAGGCAGGTACGAGATTTCTGAGTTTAAGAATCAGAGGTAAATTTTAAAAGATGGAGAAATACTTTGCAAAAGGCTCTATCTGAAAAAATAAAAATGTAAACATGAAGTGTTGAAGCTGTGTAGAAATAATATGGAGGGAGAAGAAAAAAAATCAGTCAGTTTCCCCACCACTGCTTCGAAAGAGCTCTGTGGTACAATACAGTAAAAATGTTGCAAGTGAACAGCTGTAAGATTGTTGATATTACAGAAGAAAGAAGGAAGGAATAGTTGGGATCACTGAAAAGATCAGTTCCTGAAAAAGATGAACAATGGATAGCTGGCAAAAAGGGAGCTGGCTGAGAACAAATCAAAGATGCTGCATATCACCACCCAATCCCCTGTAGAATCCCATCTCAAAGGACCTGTGAGCTATCAACTCACACCCAATCATTAGCTGACAGCACTACCTCACTCTAGTGAATGACACCTCCCTTGCCTACCTCACCTGACCTTCAACCACAGAAATCCCAGCCAACATTACTTGGTGACTGGAGGTTGTAGCTGCCACATATTGAAATGGGTAACAGGAAAAAATTCCCACTCTCAAAAATCTTACCAAATATTCATTACCCATACAAACATCATTATGGTTTATTTCCATTTTATAGACCTACAACTGAAGTTCATGTTCTAGTCAATCCAACTTTCATCCACTGGTCTGTGACACCTCTGTGTGAGGACAAACTTAAAGGAAGCTATTTAATAACTCGGAGCCTTAGCCACAGTCCACTCCCCATCCACTCACCCCTCCACCCTACTTTTGTTAAAAGGAAGGTTCTTAGCAGGAAAATTCTACCAACACTATCACATGAAATTATTCATCATTAAGAAAAAGTTTGCAAAATACTTTAGGACTCCATGGGTGAAAGCATATGAATGCTGTTATTTCCCAGTAATATCTTAGCTTAGCCATGACTGCAAAATCCCATATACATAAGGCTTACAGTCGATCTCATAATAACAAATATTGTCTGCCTCTGTTTTGGCAATGGAAAAATTTCATGTTGCTGCATGTACAAAGAAATATTGTAAGGCGCTGCTTGCGAAAAGCTTTCTTCTTGCACATTTCCAGAGAAGTACGGAAATAACAAGTCCCACATACAGCTACAGTAAAATATTTGGATTTATACTACCTGGCAGTACATGAAGAAATTATATAATATTAGAAATAAGACAATTTTTAAAACAAAACCATTTAAAAATAGAGAAAATAATAATTTTAAAATAGTTTGGTGGGAAGAATATTTCAAAACAAGTTATGAACCAAAAAAAACTAAACAAAACTATCAAATTTAACAAACCACTGATATAACAGCAGACAATGCAGACGTTTAAAAACTCACTAGAAGAAAATACCTGTTATATATATAACGTACATCAAGAATATCCAAATAGAGTAGTAACTCTTCTTAATTAGTACGAAAAAAGAAGAACAGCTCCTCCTAAATTACAAATGATGTGACCATACAATTCATAGAAGAAATGCAAATGGCCAACATAAATATGGAGTCATACTAAAGCATCTTTGTAATCAGGAAATGCAGATAAAATGATTTCTTATTGGCATAAATTTGTAAGAATGATAATGCTGAATGCCAAGAAATGGGTAGTCCCAAGCTACTGTAATGTGGGTGTGTAAAATGGCGAAGACTTTTATTTTTTTTCCAGCTAGACAGGGTTTCACTCTGTCATCCAGCTACAGTGCAGCGGCATGATCATAGCTCACTGCAGACTCAATTTCCTGGGCTCAAGTGATCCACTCACCTCAGCCTCCGAAGTAGCTGGATCTACAGGCTGAACCCACCATGCCCAGCTAATTTTTTAATGTTTCTTAGAGATCGGATCTCCCTTTTTTGTCCAGACTGGTCTCTAACTCCTGGCTTCAAACAATCTTTTTGCCTTGGCTTCCAAAGTGCTGGGATAAGAGGCATGAGCCTCCATGCCTGGCCACAAACACTTTTTTGAGGGCAATTTAGTAGGGTCCATTACAACTTAAAATGCATATACTTTCGGAACCAATAACTCTACTTGTAGGAAACAAATACTTGCTTATGATTAGCATACAAAGAAGCTGACCATAGCAAAATATTTGAAACAATTTAAATATCAGTCATCAGGAGACTACATGAATGAATGATAGCTCATCTTTCACTTATCCTATAAAATTTTAATAAAGGAAAATATGTACATAGTAACATAAAAGAGGTTTCCAAGATAAGTGAAAAATGAAAAATAATAACTATATGTAAAAGGTGTATATCATGAGGAAGAGCAGTTTCATCAATAGAAGAGAGAGGAAGCTGTAAGGAGAGGGGTTGGTAGACGGTATCTTTCATGCTTCATTCTACATATTTCTAGATTGAGTGCCTGGTTATGTTACAAAGAGGGTTTATTTGTTTGTTACTGTTAATAACTGTGAGGGGAAATTGTCTTTCAAATTATTTTACTCATTTATATATTACATATTCTGGTGGACTCTATGGAAGATATAGAAAAAATTCTGAGACACAGACAGACCAGAGTACCCGATTCTGATCTGAAGACAGAGTTAAGCATTCCAGGTGGGCCTGGACTTGCTCTTAGGCTCATGGCTGCAGGAGGGAAGGCAGAGGGGAGAAGAAAAGGGAGGGGTGAGAGTTGTGGAGCAAAGGTGTAGGTATAACTGGTGATACCTTTTTCAGAGGATGGCTGCCCAATCTGAGATACAAAATAGTGAGGCCACAGGAAGTCTCTGAAAGGAGAATCAGTTACTGAGAATATAGTCAGAAATTATACTCCATGAAGAGTCTACTTGTTCAAAGTTTAACTGCCACAGAAAAAAACAAATGGTTTTGTCGGCATTTGTCATGAATCCAGACACATGACAAGAGTAGAATGGTAGAACATGCGAGGTAGGCTGAGATGTAAACTGTAGATGCTATAAATCTCTCTATACAAATGCTATGCTTTGTTGCGTATCTCCTCCTCGGCCAATACCTGCTCTCCCAAACATCAGATCCCTGCCTTCCTGTCAGTGCAGTCCCTGAGCAGCTGAGGTTCAATAGTGTTGTTGGCTGGAATCTAGAGTATCAGGTTCTGCTCTGACAAGGAATTTACTGGTATCTGGTCTCACAATTGGCTAAGAATTGAATATAAAACTCCTAGAATCTACCTTCTTCAACTTGAGCATCCTAAAAACATATGAGCATAAAGAGACTTCTAATTACAGTTATACTGCTACAACATTTAAGTATTATATATAATCTAACTTCTGATCTGAGTCACTGATAAAGGACAGAAAGCATCTGCGACTCTTAATCTGTAAAGTGCTAACCTTAAGAAAACTATCAGCCTTTCTTTCTAGATCCAGAGATCTAAATAAGAATATTCCCCAAAGCATACAGATATGTAATTTGCTGAAATAAATTAAATAAGCATCATTTCTACATTATTTATATGTAAGGTAAATCCATTATATAATGAAGACCTTAAGTAATTTTGGGATTTAAAATCTTCAGTTCTGAAAACTTTTATAATTAAAACTACTACATATATGTAAAGAAAAAAGAACAGTTCACCTTAAAAATCAAATTCATACAAGATACCTTCAAAAATTATCAAAACAGGACCTCTAGTAACTCAGATAAAAATATAATCGACAAATTACAGGGAATACATACAGTTTTTCAAGTTTCTTTGAAATTTTATGACTTACTGGTTTCTGAGAGAATCCTTTTTCTTCTTACCTTTATGCTATTTTCTGTCCCAACCAATAGCCTACCTGGACAACATATGCCTACATAAGTTCATTAAATAAGTAGGTGCCTTTAGACTTCAAAATATTAAAGAAAATATATTCCTGTATATGGTTGCATATATGGTTATGGTTTATATGGTTGCATACCCTGTATATGGTTTCACTAGACTGCATTTGGTAGACTTTGGTAGGCAGCTATGGTAAGGACAAAAACAAGACTTAAGAATCAGTAGGAGGCAAGGAATCTGCATAAACCTGAGTTCAAATATGAGCATCAACACTGCCTAGCAATTTCAGCTTGGGAAAATCATTTAACTTCTGTGCAACTCAAGTTTTCTCATCTATAAAATACAATCATATTCACACGGTACTGTTATAAGCACCAAATATGCTCATACAGTATTATTAAGATAATGTAGTAGGCTCTCAAGAAATATACTGGCTTCCTAGTCACTTTAATTAAATCAGCAAATTCATATAAAGCACCTGCAATAAACATCAAAGTCAAAGCACTGCACTACAGAATTTCACATCAACTCACAACACTCTTACTGCTGTATTTATGGATCATTATCCTCTTCTTACTGATTTTTTTTTAACTAAATTTCAAAGACTATAACCTGGCCCAAGGTTTCTGTATGCAAGGAAACAGCAAAGCTGGCATTTGGCTCAGATATTCTAACAGCCTTTCCACTACACAAAATTAAGAGGTAACAGTGAATCAAACGCATATAGTCTCCAACATCAAGGAACTAGGACAGGACATGAGATAAACAGATGTGATTTCCTACTATACCAATTCCAGAAAAAGAAAAACCGAAATGAAATGTCCTTGGCTGTTAAGGAATCAAGCCCTTCACTAAATAAACTGCATAAAAGTCTCCTATATTGTAAATTTAAAAAGGTACAGAGAAATTTTCATTCTTCTCAAGGTGATGGTATAAATCAATCAAGGTCAAAATAAGAGATTGGGCCAGGCACAGTGGCTCAAACCTGTAATCCCAGCACTTGAGGAGGCTAAAGCAGGCAGATCACTTCGGGTCAGGAGTTTCAGACCAGCCTGGGCAACATGGCGAACCCGTATCTACCAAAGATACAAAAAATTAGCCAGGCATGGTGGCGTGCACCTGTAGTCCCAGTTACATGGGAGACTGAAGCAGGAGAATCACTTGAACCCAGGAGGCAGAGGTTGCAGTGAGCCAAGATCAGGCCACTGTGCTCCAGCCTGGGTGACACTGCACACAAGCCTGCATGACAGAGCAAGACTCTGTCTCAAAAAAATAAAAAAAATAAGAGCTTGGGAGTTCTTGTCTTCCTCTGACACTTACATTACTACACAGTGGAAGGCTCTAATTCTGTTTACCCTGAATATAATCAGAGTCTTTCTTGGTAAGTATTGACTGGTACCATGAATATGGCCTAAGGAATAAAATCAGATATACCTTAATACATGGCCAATACTTATATAAGAAGTTCCATTTTTCATGAAAAAAGGTGATCTAGAATTCTTAGTAACTACTTTCATATCACTGGTCTCTTTAATTTGACCAGGAAGTTTAAAAGCATTTTCTCAGGTTGTGAGGACACATTTTTTAAGGCAATGGAAATTACAGGTATGATTCACATGCGTAACACTTTTCACTCCTGTAATAGAACAGGGCCAGTCACAGAGTGAGTCAGCAGCAGGAATACGGGTGGGGAACACCAAAGACAACTGTCCTGAACCACTGGAAAAAAATTTTCATTCTGGGTTTGTTCATAATTACACAGCCTCCCACTTAAAGTTTCTTATTTAAGTGTAGTTTACAGCTGGTGTAGACAACTGCTTTAGTTACAGGCTCACCATGCATGCCACAGTGGGCTTTAGGAACCACACTCCAGGTAACCCAACACCATCCCAGAAGGGCTCTGCTGCTACCACCGCCATCACTGCACCCCTCTCACTGCAGCCACACCAGCAGCACAGATGAGCAAGAGGAAAAGCACACATTAAATGTTAAGTGTCTGGAGTGCCCCCAGTCTTCTCTATGAGGCATATTTCCTCTTGGGGAAAAGATTTTCAAACCTGTTTTGATAGGGACTCATTCTCCCAGTGAATACTTACCCAAAACACAACATGTAAAACAGACAGAGATAAAGTAGCCCTGGTTGTAGTCAGAAGAGAAAAGACTTCCCCCAGGTTAGCCCCTGGGAAAATATCAGCTTGGGTTGACCATCTCCATACCTCAACTTTCTAGCAAACTCTTGCCTTGTCCACTTGCTTTTCCTGGAAACCAAAGGCAAACTTTGAAGAAGTGGACACTCTTCTCAGATCTCCTTACAGACATTTTAAAAATACTCTATGCTTCTTTATTATCTACTATGAGAACAGTTGTCTCAGACTTTCAAATTCCACAGTATCTCCTCTCTATCTTCATGAGAAAGTAACACGGTCGCCTTCTAGTCCCCAAGATAAAAAAGAAAGAAAGAAAAGGTGCAAAAGAAGAGGAAATGCATTTTTCTTTGTTTCTACACTTTTATTAATGAGTAGATATATTATCTAACAAAAATCAAGGGTAGCAGAATAAAGAAGAAAGACTGTCTGGCAGAATTCTATACGGTGAAACAAAAAAAAAAAGAAGAAAGATTGAATGGTGATGTGCCAATAACAACAGACACATACTGAGGAGGTTTTGCTAATCTGTGTGGGAAAAACAGTCACCCTGAGATAGCACTGATGGAAGACTCCACTGGTAAAACCTTTCCAGAATTTGGCAACGTTCAGCAAAAGCTTTAAAAGTGTTCATAATGTTTTCTGTTCTATTAATACAATGTCTCATATTTATATAGCACTTACAATATGCCAGGCCCTGTCCCAAGCATTTACATTTTTCACAACAGCAGATGGTTATTATTCCTTTGTAACAGACTAAGAAAAGAAGCATTGAGAGGTTAAGTAATTTGTTCAAGGTCAGAAAATAAGTGGAGAACCTGGGATTTAAACCCAGGCATTTGGCTCCAGAATCCATGCTCTTAACCCTCAATGCTTCAGGCTCTGGAATCTAAAAACATCCAATGTCAGACAAAGATTAAATCAAGAAAATATTTATTTTAACATTAAATACAAGTCATGCCTGTTAATAGTCGATATTTTCAACTATTATTATTAGCTATTCAAAAAACATGAAATAACCTAAACATCCAAGAATAGAAAAATTATCAAGTCAGTTATGATAGAGCCACAAAAAAAAGATTATGCATTGATTAAACAGACATCACCAATAGGGAAAAAATGCTTGGAAATGCTTAGGAAAAAAGATTATAAGAAAACATGCCAATATAATATTAGCAATTAAATGTAGGTGGTAAGATTATCAGTAATTTGTATTTTCATCTTTTTTCTTCCAATTTTTCTTCAAAGATATCTACTTTTTTTTTTACAGCCCAGTCATTCTTGTGATATTTTTGTTTTGAGAAGCTCTCAATTTGTATAACACATTTTTAAATGTATGACTCTACTACTGGTGTCATCTTGAACATATGGGGTTAATGCTGAAGTCCCAGATTCAGGCAGCCATTTAAAATGCTATGGAATTTTTCCTAAGAGATAATAAGCCACTGGATTCCCTCAGAGAATAGGGAACCACATGTGTCCCATTACCTATAGACCAAGTGAGCATTCAGCAGCTTCTGTCTAACTATGAGATTAAACTTAGAAACTAAAATTTATTTCCATAATCAAGTACTTTCAAGACTCCAAAAGTCACAGATGTGACTCAGGGATCTGCTACAGGCCAAAATTATTCCAAAATAAAAGAGGAGAGAGGAGGGTAGAATAGGGAAATCATGGAATTTTAAACTTCAGGCATTGTCTGACACCTGACTAGAAAAGCTCAAAGCAAATCACTAAAAATACACAAACTCAGTCTACACTTTTTGCATACAAATCTCTATAACTGTTAATAACGGCTTGAATTACAACTCTTATGAAGCTTAGATTTCCATGCTTCTAAAGACTGTATCAAGCACACAAGTGGGTCTCCAGTATTTCTAAACTATTCTTTAAAAAAAAAAAAAAAACAGCCAGCCTTTTTAAGAAGGTAGCATTCCTTTCAGTCAGCATCTCCTGAGAACCCACTAAGCACCAGGCAAATGGTAAGCACTGGCAACACAAAAAAGTATGATGAGTCATCCTGTCTTAGTCCAAAGGGAGACAGACTAGGAAGCCAGAATGTGCAAAACTATGCAAAAGGAGCTTAGCTTGCTTTTATGTTGTTTTTTAAAAAATCAAGGTACAATTAAGATAAAATAAATAAATTGTAAGTGTTCAGTTCAAAAAGTTTTGACAATTGTTTGCATCCTGTAACCAGCACCCAAAACAAGGTAAAAAACATTTTCATCCCCCAAGAAAGTTATCTTATGCCTCTTTGCCATCAATACCCATCCCTTTCCCACAGGCAATCTGATTTCTAACACTATAGATTAGCTATGCTTGTTCTAATGTTTCACATAAATAGAAGTATGAAATCATTTGGATCTAGCTTCTTTCACTCCGGATGATCTATTTGAGATTCATCCACACTGTTACATGTACCAGTGATTTGTTCTTTGTGATTACTGAGAGGTATTTGACTGCATGGACTTACCAGTTTGTTTATTCACTCACCTACTAAGGCTGTTTGGGCACCTTCCAATATAATAGCAGTTTGTCTTACTACAAACAAGACTGAGTTTATCCTATTTGTTTCATCTCTTTGATTTGTATTTTTGTGGTTTTATGTAGAGGGCAGTGATATGGGGAGTATAAGGTAGAAGAAGGCATAACTGTGAGAGAATTCAAGTGATTAAGCATGGATGTAGTATGCAATGCATACAGAGTCATGAATGGCTACACTAGAATAAAACGCCCACAAAGATACGCCATGCTAAAAAACTGGCAGTCTATCAGGAAGGCAACAGAGAACAGTGAACAGAACATTCACATGGCTGCATAGAAGCATTTTCCTTACAAACTCAGCTTAGAGAGCACCAACTTCAAAGGCAGAAATACCAGACCCTCAAATCCCCACTCTGCTACTAACTGTTGGCTACAGCAAGTTAATAAGACCCCTAAGATTTACTTCCATCATATGTAAAATATGGGTAGTAGTACCCATTTCAAACACTTGCCTAGAGGCTGAAAGGTAATGATGAATGTTATACACCTAAGAGAATGTTTAACATAAAACTGCAGTTCTTCTTAGTGCCATCTGATGGACTTAAATGCACTGATCTCAAATATTCCCTGGAATCTAAGTAATGGCAACATCAGAAGCATCCTTCTGGTCTCTGCTAATCTCAGTCTACTTTAGTAACCACAGAATCATCAATGGGACTCCAAGAAACCTATTGTTTTAAATTAAGTTAATAAAGTTCTATAGAGAAAATATTTGGGAAAAAAAACGAAAAGAGTAAGCATAAGTTAACAAAATGAGGTTTGAAAGTGGCAACAGAACATGTATCACGGAGGCATATTCATCAACTGGACACTTGGTCATAGTTATTTCTACCCTTAAAACACAACCAATTATCCAGTTAGAGTAACAGCCTAATAGCATAGGCAGTGAAATGCCCATAGTTCCAAACTGTAGCCTAGAACAAAGAACACATTGATGCTTCTTAAAATGGAAATTTTTGTTTACATGAGTCATTTTGGAGATTCACTTCATACCATTGATAATGAAATTTTCAATTACAAAAGAAATGGCTTTCTGTTTCTTTTAGCAATCAGAAGGAGAAAGAAGCTGAAGAATTATATAGTGAAAGATGCCATTCCAAGTGATCTCTTACAGTAACTTACTTAGACAGTACAACTTATAAAAGGAAATCAATTCAACAAAAGAAAAATGTAACTTAGTTAACCTTTTAATAAGTGTAAACAAAGTAACATTCATAATAAAAGCAGAGTTTTGTCTGCATTTATACAATGTTTCTGTGAATTTTATTTCTGCCATGGGGTCTGTGGGGCTGATTCTTTTTAAATTCTATACTCTTAACTGAGAGATCCAGACTTAATTTAATCTACTTTAGCATGCCATCTACCACAGGTCCTTGAGAGTAAATGTGCTCATTTGACATTTTCATTATCACTAGTTTCTCCCACATGGCAGCCTGATAAATATTTATTAACAAAATATAGACAAAATCTGCTTTATTACAGAAACTGAAGATATAGCCCCTGAGAGGATCCAAGAGCTATGTAAATGTAAATGTGGCCACTAAAATAAAAATGTTACATATATTAGAGATGGAGTCAAACAAACCAACTGTTAAAAAAAATTAAAAAATTAAATCTTTGAACCATGAATATTTTAGTGTGGTTAAAAAAATCACTTCATGGTTCCAAGATAAATTTGTAAAACCTAAAAATATTTTCTAACAGTCAAATCTAGATATAAATAAAGTATTTAAATTAAATATATGTTCTTTAGTTTTTAAGTCCTGAATGATTTCTGTTAGTACAAGTTATTCAGAAGTTAGGTACTCTTCAGAATCAGAAAGAAATAAGATTTTTTTTAAAAAAAAAAGGATTATAAAGAAAATGTAATCCCTTCTATTTCACTAGCTTATAGTAATACCAGGTAACGTCTATTTCTTTTCTTTTTTTTTTTTTTTTTCAGCTCCAAGGTAGGCTCTGGGACTGTAAAAAATACCAGAAAATGTCTGAAATATATAAAACATATATGAAGTATATTCCTTGCCATCAAGTCATTTCAAATCTAATGAAGAAAATAAAACAAGATATTATAGACACTAAATAGGAAACTGGTTGGCTATATGCAGAATAAGGACTGAGAGAAGAGTTCCCAGTGTAACCCTGAGTACTCGTAACAGACCTGTGGGCACGGAGGAGGAGTTGTACAGTTGTGGGTAGCTGGAAGCTCAGAGACTGACTTTGATGATGTAAAGTTTAAGAAGACAATGTAGGTAGCAGCAGCAGAAGTACATAAATGGAAATGAGCGTAATGTGAGAAAAGGAAACAGTATTAATAAAATCACATTGCATTGGCAAAATACTTTCATGTAATCACCCCACTTTACACTCACATATACTCTGTAAGTAAGGCAGATATTCACATTTAAAGATGAAGAAACTAAGGTTCTACTCAATGAAGGCAGCTTATCCTTATCGCTGATCTCATAACACAGGTCTTCTGATTACCAAATCCCCTATTTTTGCTAAACACTACTAGCTCAGAGACTGACTTTGATAATGTAAACTTTAAGAAGACAAAAATTTTGGCAGACCTTAAGGCAAGCATTATAAAATAATATTTTGAAATTTATTTCTATTTTCTCTTTTGCCTTTTGGCATGACATGTTTGTCAGCCTTAAAAAAAGAGATTATAGAAATTCTACAAAAAAAAAGGAACAACCATTTCTGGTTTATAAAATCAGATTATTCAGTAAGACACATAGCCTTGCTAGCCATACTATTATCTGGAGGGATTTTTCCCAATTGCTTTTATTTCTTTCTCCCCTCCCTCCCTCCTTTTAACCAGGGGCCTGACCTAGCTCTTCTCCAGGGTAGAAAAGATAACCCACTTCCAGTGATGACAGCAGAGCCACAGGGCTAGCTGAAAGGAGGATATGATACAGTATATGTAGGAAAAAGACAGGGAGTCAAGAAGCTAAACCAATTTCCCCAGTTCAGGCTTTGGCTCTGAGAGGAGGAGGTACATTCAGTGAGTAAGGAGTAAAGGGGAAGGCACAGGGTGCTCTTGTCCCACTCCCTATATGGTACCCTGGAAAGAAGGCCAACCTTGGTTCTGCTTTGTACAGACCAGACACAGAAGTATCTGTGAGTCTGGCTGGGACACCTCCCAAAGGGGCCATCCTAGCAGGGAGAGGGGGATCTCTAGCAAGGGATGCAGAGAAGATCACATGAGCCAGGAACAATCAAGCATCCCAGAAAGACTGCAGATGGGTGTAGAGCACTAGTGGCAAGCCAAGGTGAAGTCAAATCAATGTGGGACATGGCCTGAGTCACAAGAATGTGCCAGAGTTCACTGGTGGCTGACTTAAGAATCACTGTGCTGACCCACAACGTGCCAGACATCCAAGACAGAAAAGGGGTACAAATCACCCAGCAAGCAGGGGTCCTAAAAGTCAGGATAAATATGCTGGCAGGAATGAGCACAGTGTTTTCCCCAGAAATGCAAGGTTGTAGAAGCCACATCTCCCCCTCTAGATACCCAGAGAAAAAGAGAGGGAGGGGAGGCTATCTTCAACAACCAAGCATTTTTATCTAAGACAGAACAAATCAGAGGAGACTGTTCCATTTGCCACATCAGACTATGCTTTGAAACAGATTCAATTTTAGTACATTTTCTCAATCATCAGAAGGTGAAACTCATAAAGATGACTAGCTCAGCCATAAAATAAAAGGAAATATTTCCTCTGCATTTCCAAATTCAATCACGAATTAAATCTTTCAAGCCTACTACACAGGGCAGAAAAGTGGGTTTCATATAGAGAACAACAAAGAGTCATAGTTTTTCCTCAAGAGAGGTATTAATAAGACAAAAGCTCTCAGCAACTCTATGTGATGCTGGATAAATAGATGCCTTGCAGCAAGCTCAGTCTCATTCCAGAAAGGGCTAAAATACTCATTCAGACTATTTTCATTCTAAAGCAGAGGAACAGAAATGGTTCCAGGAAGAAAAAAAAAAGGACACTTTTAGAAAAGCAGGACTTCGAACAATGTGACTTTAAACAACTGAGAAACAGTGACAGATGGCCCTATTATGTATATACTGGAAATGGGATTTATTTTTTTCAGGAAAGCCTTTGAGAGTTGAGGCTAAAACAATGACAGTCTGTACACAGCATCTCATCTGCCAGTAAACATCAGATGTCCCTACAAACCCAAGTATTTATAATAATGGGGAAAGAATAGCTGAAGTTATATGTGAACACAAACGTAAATCACATTCTTAAATGAGCAGTTTCTAACCATCCTGATTAAGGTGCTATATACAATGTGGCCCAAGTTCTGGCAAACCGCTTAGCTCTTTCCACATTGATAGTGTAAGGAATATGATGTGAGCTGTAGACTCACAGCTGTGAGATGTGCTATATTTCCTAGTGATAGAAACCCTGATTCTGATGGGGCAGATGCAAGGTTGCAGAAGCTACAAGTATCCCTCTAGATAACCAGAGAAAAAGAGAGGGAGGGGCTGCCTTCAACAACCAAGCATTTTTATCTAAGACAGAACAAAGATCTAAGGAGACTGTTCAATCTGCCACATCAGATTATCAGATTCAATTTTAGTACATTTTCTCACTCATCAGAAGGTGAAACTCATAAAGATGACTAGATAAGCCATAAAATAAAATATTTTCTCTGCATTTCCAAATTCAATCATAAATTAAATGTTTCAAGCCTGGAACAAAACATCTCCCCAGCCTTATTTTTAGTAACAAAGTTCCAATAAATGAAATAAAAGCTAAGGTATTATCTGGCAGCTTCTAGAAACTTTCTGTGAAAGGTAACTGGCGTGAGACCCTTACCCCTTTCCCTCATCCTTTCTACTGGCTGGGGACACAGACCCAGTGGATATGGCTCAAGCAGCCATCTAGGACCACAAAGCTGCAGCCTAAGTCTGCAGGAGCAAGAAGTAAGGAGCCTCTAAGAAAGGTGGCTGTAATCATGCCAGTCCTGGACTGCCTCCTGCTGGACTTCTTTCACATGAGAGAAAAGTAAACCTTCAAGTCACTGTTCTTTCATTTTCATCTGCAAAATAGGACCAATATCAGTCAACCTAATCCTACCCACAAACACAGTGTTTTCCAGCAGATCTGCTACTGAGAGCTCTTTGAAATGGAAAATTTCCCAGAAGAGAAACAGTTACCATTAATACAGCACAAAATAAAGAACTTTGTATAATCAAGGTCATACAACTGTAGCAGAACTATGACTTTTCCCCATATCCTTGTATCCTTCTTTCTCAAAGAAACAAATTCCCTAATTTTTAGCTAGGTACAAATACGCAAGGAATAAATACACATTTCCCCGCCTTCCTTGAGCTAGATGTGGCCATGTTCCAAATACGTGTGGCCACTGAGATGAGAACAGAAGCAGGAGGGCCCTTGAAGGGAATACAGTGCCTTTTTTTGGACTTCTTCAATCCAGATGGCTGCAATGCAGATGTGGTGGTGAAACATCTTAAAAAACATGTTACGAGTAACAACCTAGATGGCAAAGCAATGTGACAAAAGGAAGCTGGGTCCCTGTTCCAGTTAATATTGCTATGTGACAAACTACCCTAGAATTCAAATATGAAAAACAACCACTTTTTTAATATCAAGCATTCTGTAAGCCAGAAATTCAAACCAGGTACAAGGGGGACAGCTTGCCTCTGTTTCATGATGTCTGGGCCTCAACTGGTAACACTCAACAGCTGGGGTGGCTTGACCACTGGGGACTGGAATCATCTGGAGGCATCCTCACTTACATGGCTGGTGGTTGATGCTAACTACTGGCTGGAGCCTCATTTGAAACAGTCAAGCAGAACACCCACAGGTGTCATCTACATGTGGCCTGACTTTCACACTGAATGACAGCCTCAAGGTAGTAAAACTACTTCTATAGTAATTTAAGGTTCTAAAAGCAGCAGTCCCAGCAAGGAGTCAGAGGCTGCATCACCTTCCCTGACGTAACCATGAAAGTCATGTGGTATCAACCAATCCTACATTTTACTGGTTACAAGAGAGCCAGGTGCCCAAACAATTCAACCAGAGTGCACAATGGGAAGAGCGGAAAAGAAAATGCACACACGTTTGAAAACTCATATAGCACCTGACCCTGAGCATCACACCAGCCCTGTCTGACCTTACGAAGCTGAGCTACATATCATCCTGTATTCCCCACCTCCAGACTGCTACATTAAGTGAAAATACAAATGATCATTTTAAGCCACTATTATTGTGGGTGACTGTAGCAGATTTATAAAGAATACTTACATGCCCCAATACTTAAAAACAAATCAGGCCAGGCTCAGTGGCTCATGCCTGTAATCCCAGCACTTTGAGAGGCCAAGGTGAGTGGATCACTTGAGGACAGGAGTTTGAGACCAGTCTGACCAACATGGTGAAACCCTGTCTCTGCTAAAAAGACAAAAAATTACCCAGGCATAGTGGCACATGCCTGTAGTCCCGGCTACTCAGGAATCTGACACAGGAGAATCACTTGAACCCAGGAGGCGGAGGCTGCAGTGAGCCAAGATCACAACACTGCACTCCAGCCTCAGTGACAGAGTGAGAGACTCCATCCCAATAATTAATTAATTAATTAATAAACCACAATAAGTAGCACAAATATCTATCTCAAGAAACTAGTTTTACAACTACTAGAATGAGCTTATAGCTATAATTCATTTGATATTATCAGCTTCTGGCATATTTTTTCCATTCAAAATTTTTAATGACGATCAGAGATCTCTAATATATTACAATCCCTTTGTCAGTCATTTGCCTGCTGCCAGTTTCCCTTCCTGGTTTGGTATACTAGGGGATTTCTGAGCTCAGACAATAAAGATGCTGACACAGCCAAGGAACTGCAGCCTGAAAACAAAGAGTTCCAGATGCACAGTGTGAATCTGACTGGGTGTGCCCTAAAGCCGCTAATGAAACAGCTACTCCCTATTAAAGATACCACTCTAGGCAAGGCAAAGCACTCCTTCCACCAACCATTCTTGTTTCTAAGTAAATTTGAAAAATCTAATTGTTTCATAGAATCATTTTGTGGTCTAACCATATAGTATGCATTGCATATGTCAAAATCCTTTTATTTTTAAAATTAATAAATAATAGGATATCCACTGAAAAAATGTTGAAAAACATGTAAAGTGCACTTTGGTTCCTCCATGTTCCCCCAAAGCAAAAAAGAAAATAAGTTTGACAGCATACAAGTTTAAAAGAAAACTGTGCAAGTCTGAACATTTCTAAATACATTTGAAGACTCATATCTAACTTCGAAATATGCACCTAGAGGCAAATAATTTAATAGTAAATCCATGGAGGGAACTGTTAAGAAATGCCACAGGATTAAGCCATGTTTTGGTATAATATGGGTAAGGACATTATACAACTTTGAGAATAAATGATTAAAACATGCCTTTTAATATATCTTATTTAAAACTAGTTTCCAGCATCCCTTAATCCTATTTTATTTTTTGCATGTCTCTCCATCTGTATCAGCCACTAAATTCCAATAAGGCTCATTGTGTAATGATGCTTAATCCTCTTCCTTTTTAAACTCTAATGTGTACCAGCTTTCAGACATTCATGAGCTCAGATCCTTTGGCCAGAATTTGGTTAGGTAAAAAGCAAGCTGATCAGGCCATAGATAAAGGCATTGGGTGCCAAGGTAATCATGAATATAGCAAGTATTATATTTGCCCCCAGCTCATGCCCAGAAGGTAGCTGAAAACACAGCCTTGATTTTTCCCTTATTCTTCCAATATAGGAATTACTACCTTGAATACTATTAGACATTCTTTAAAATAATAAAAGGTAGCATTTGCTGAGCACTTATTATATAGCAGGACCTGTTTTGAGTACTTTTCATGTATTAAAGTCATCAAATCCCTAAATAACAACATAAAGTCGATATTATAATTAAATCTCCCTTTTAAGGATGAGACTGAGATTAAAAAAACAAAAAAAAGTGTAACGAAACTGCACAGACAACTCATGTGGTGGTCCACACATGGAAACTTCTCCCCTCAAGAGCTAATTCCAATCACTGTGCATGTAGGGACTCTAACTAATGAAATATAACTGAAGTAACTGTATTAGACTGCTGAGACTAGGTCATAAAAAGCAGTGTGGCTTCCTTCTTGCTCTCTAGATCACTTGCTCTAGGGGAAGCCAGTTGCCATGTCTTGAAGGCACTTATTAACAGCATTGTGGAGGGGCCCACGTGGCAAGGGAGGCCCTCCTGCCCTCCACCAGTGAGTGAACCATCTTGGAAGCAGATCCTCCAGCCTCAGTCAAGTCTTCAGAGGACCGAAGCCCTGGGCAACACCTTAACTTTAACCTTACTCTACCTACGCCATTCCCAAATTCCTGGCCCACAGAAAGAATTATTAAAAGTGTACTGATTTAGCTGCTAAGTTGGGGACAGGGGGTGTAAATTGTTATAAGGCCAGAAATAACTAGCATAGCTAACAAGTGGCTGAGCCAGGATCAAACCCGAGCAGTCTGCTACTGAAAGCTGCTACGTGTTCAGGTAAACGCATTCCATATATTATGTTGGTGCAAAAGTAACTGTGGTTTTTATCACTCATAACAGAAATTTAACCAAGCTATAATTTTTCTAAACACCACAAATATCTCCAAATTTCAGCTACACAAATTGAACAAGCATAGTAGAGTGGTTCTCAGACCTTCTCAACATTAAAATCATTTGTACAACTTTTTACAGATGATGGGGCTCATCCTCAAAGAGTAAACAGGACTAGGGTTGGGTCCTAGCATCTTAACCCCAGGTTAAAAACCTACAAAAATAAATAATAAGCTTGAATTTTCACAACAGTGCTCAAATTTCCTTCAGACAACTGAGATAAAGATTTTCTATTCACTTGATACTTCAAGTCAAAAAAGAAGAACTTACCTCACAATCTCTTTTTTACCAAATAATTGTATTTAAAAACTTGATTTATGAATCTGAATACAGCTTTTGCTTTCAGTACACATTAGCAGTTATTTAGTGCACCTTATAGCTGAGTATCCAAAACCCCAAAAGTAATTTCTATTAGTTAACCAATCTTCTGCCTCAGTTTTGCTTTTGTTACCCAGGCTGAAGTGGAATGGTGCAACCTTGGCTCACAGCAATTCAAGGCCTCCCGGGTTCAAGCAATTCTCCTAGCTCAGCCCCCCAAGTAGCTGGGATTACAGGCACGTGCCACCACGCCCCGCGAATTTTTGTATTTTTAATAGATACGAGGTTTCTCCATGTTGGTCAGGCTGGTCTTGAACTCCTGACCTCAGGTGATTCAGGTGATCTGCCTGCCTCAACCTCCCAAAGTGCTAGAATTATAGGCATAAGCCACCATGCCCAGCAAGAATCTAGAAATTTTAAAACAGTTTCACATAACTTGAAAGTGAGAAGGGGCTACAGAAATCATCTCAGAATGGGCTACCTGCCTTCGCCCAGGACCAACAAAAAATTTACAAAGCAGAGGTAGGCTTCAAAAGCAGCTCCTCCTCCAGAGTCCAGCCCCAGTGTTGCTATCTGGAGACTGTGAACAGCTGCCTGCACTCACAGTTAGTGATGCATCCCCTGATGCATCACTAACTTCCTTATTGGAAATAAGGACAATGTAAATAAGGAACAATTTCTTTCCCCCATCTTTTTCTTTATCTCTACACATAATTTTGGATTTCAAAATGTGAATTTTGCTTGATTAGTTTATTGCGCTCATTCAATAAGAACTTATTTTAACATCCACTGGGTACTACACTATGGTAAAACAAATTTACAAAAACACCACGCTTTTTTTTTTTTTGAGATGGAGTTTTGCTTTCGTTACCCAGGCTGGAGTGCAGTGGCACAATCTCAGCTCACCGCAACCTCTGCCTCCCAGGTTCAAGCAATTCTCCCACCGCAGCTGGGATTACACGCAGGTGCCACCATGCCCGGCTAATTTTTGTACCTTTAGTAGAGATGGGGTTTCACCATGTTGGTCAGGCATGAGCCATTGCACCCAGCTAAAACACCTTCATAGAAAGTATTTTCTCCTTGTTTGCCTCAAGGATTTGGCATACATGGCCATGTGTTCTAGTTTTCTCCTTACATATTCCAGGCATGTACACATAAGCATTAATTCATGCCTCGTCTTCCTGATCACATACCTAATAAGTCGAAGTGATGCTTCTTTATGCCTGGATCAAGTCCAGCATGCCCTAGCTTTTCTCTGTGATTAATTAATTCTTAAAACATAGGGATGGGCCAGGCGCAGTGATTCACACCTGTAATCTCAGCCTTTTAGGATGCCGAGGCAGGTGGATCACCTGAGGTCAGGAGTTTGAGACCAGCTTGGCCAACATGGTAAAATGTCATCTCTACTAAAAATACAAAAAATAGCCAGGCATGGTGGCACACACACCTGTAGACCCAGCTAGTAAGGAGGCTGAAGCATAAGAATTGCTTGAACCTGGGAGGCAGAGGTTGCAGTGAGCTGACATCACGTCACTGTATGCCAGCCTGGGCAACAGAATGAGACTTCTCTCAAAAAATAATAATAATAAGTAAATAAATATATGGATGGGTAGGGGTGGGGGGAGAAAACTAAAGGATGTGCCTAGCAAATTAGCATTTGTCTTAAGGAATGCTGGTCCAATACCACAAGCAACTCTAGTCCTACATCACCTACAGTTTTCAGTTTAAGAATGTACTTAGACTAAATACACAATGACCTAAGGTTTTAAAATATCTCTATTCTCTAGTGTGGAGAGTTCCCTGTAATGAAACTACATACTATAAATATATAGACTAATGTGCAATGGTCCAACCTGTCAGTAGTAATAGTCCAATAATTAAATATAGTATTGTTGGGCCGGGCACAGTGGCTCACGCCTGTAATCCTAGCACTTTGGGAGGTCGAGGTGGGTGGATCACCCGAGGTCAGGAGTTCAAGACCAGCCTGGCCATCATAGTGAAACCCCATCTTTAAAAAAATAAAAATTAAAAAAAATTTAAAAATTAAAATAAAAAGTATAGTATTGTCTCCAGCCAAAATTCATCTACCTGTTTCTGAGCCCCCTTCCTCAGTCAAAACCTTTTCCCAGTGTGCACATGCACACACGCGCATGCACACACACACACTCAGATGCCTCTGTAAGAGATACGAGCCCTGGTCTGACCACTTCTATCTAGACAAGGGCCTCAGTGAACCTCTCTGCCCAGTTTTCCTATGCTCCCCAGTGGCTCCCCTAAACTGAAAAATGCAAGTCACAAACAAGTAAAGCAACAAGTAGATTCTCCAAAACTTTTTCCCTTCAAACCACTGTAACAGCAAATAACATATGCTATTCTGCTTGGTTGGTATCCTTTTTTTTTTTTCCACTTCCTTTGGTCACTTTCAATATTCTTCAATTTCTGGAGCCCCAGGATATGCTGCTTGACTTTCTACAATCCCTTTTCACTAGTGGCCTAGGATCCCCTGGCTGCAGGGTCATGTCTGTTTACTCATCTAGCCTCTAACTACTCATGGCACAACTTGAGAGCAATGACCTTGTTTCATGTATCTTTGTATTTCCAGCAGTAAACACACTGTCTACCTGAGAGAAGACATTCAAATATTTATGGAAAGAAAAAAGAAAACTACAAAAAGAAGGAGTGGGCAGAACATTACAAAGAAGGATGTTAGGCTGGGCACAGTGACGCATGCCTGTAATCCTAGCACTTTTGGAGGCTGAGGCAGGCAGAACACCTGAGGTCAGGAGTTCAAGACCAGCCTGGCCAACATGGTGACATAACATCTCTACAAAAACACAAAAAGTAACCGGGCATGATGGCAGATGCCTCTAATGCCAGCTACCCAGGAGGCTGAGGCAGGAGAATCCCTTGAACCAGAGAGGCGGAGTTGCAGTGAGCCGAGATCACGCCATTACACTTCAGCCTGAGCAAGAGCGATAGCGAGCCAGCGAGCAGGAAGGGAAGAAGAGAGGGAGGGAGGGAGGGAGGGAGGGAGGGAGGGAGGGAAGGAAGGAAGGAAGGAAGGAAGGAAGGAAGGAAGGAAGGAAGGAAGGAAGGAAGGAAGGAAGGAAGGAAGGAAGGAAGGAATTAGAAAGGAGACAGGAAAAGGAAGAAGCCATAGGCACTAACTTCAGGCTCAGGAAATCTGTATATAATTGCCTGCTACTTAATGGCCATAAGAGTAGAAATAACTTATTCACTGGGCCCAGTTTCTTTATCTGTAAGATTACTTACTATAGTCTCTGAGACCCCATAACCTGTAAATTCTAATATCCTATGGTTTTATACAAAGTCTACCATGCTTGTGAAAGTCACCATGTCAAACAACCACTTTCAATGATATTTTCAAAAGCCTCTACCTTCTTTACCAGTTTCTGCAGATGTCATTTGCCCCCTAATTTTATGTTTTGAAATATTTTGAGTTTCATAACAAATACCGAACTGCAGTAAAAGAACCTGCAAGTGTTATCAAATTACTATCTAGAATTATGATAAGAAGTCACTGAAGGAAGAAATTAGGTAGAAACTAGAACTGCCAATGAAGAGAATGAATTCCAATCAACCACAGTAGAAATAAGGCAGGAAACATATGCATGCCAGGATATAATTAAGGAGAAGACTGTAAAAAAAACAGAGGTGAGATATTCAAGAGATTTCTGGTCTGTCTTGAGGTAGAGGTGATGAAAGTCAGCAGAACACAATCTGTGCTTAGAGAACAGAGATGTTAAGATGAATGGAGAAGTATGAGTTATGAGATATAACAGAGATCTTGAGGTACTGCCAGACAGACCCAAGTTAAAGCAATTACTAGGATCTGGAAGAAGACTCCAAAGATTTTACTGAGACTTCAGTTATTGGTCCCTGACAAGTATCAGGAATGGAGTTATGACAGCCTTTTCTTCCACTTTCCTAAGCAGGAAAAAAAGGCATCTCTACCTTACAAAAACTCAAAAATTCTAAACATTCTAAAAACACCTAAGTAGCATTTCCTCCTGGACTTACCAAATTTGGTTTTGGGTTCACTGTGTTTATTCGAACTGTATGTGGGCAAAGAGAATGTGAGCAAAAGGATTTGTCCTACTTAGCTAGTGATACGCACAACTTAGGATGCTTACACTACAGCCTCATGGGACCAAAAACCCAATGCATCCACGCGAACTGTGAAAGCTGAGCTTTATTTTTCAAAGATTCATTAATTGAAGCACGGACACATATTCTGTAGAAAACTTACATGCCTGAGACTTTAAATCCAAGTCACTTTGCTTAATATAATTTCTATGATACAGTTTAAAAAGCATGTTCTTATAAAACAAGAACACATGAGTATACTTGCTCCCATGTTCCACATTTCCAGATTATGAATGCGACCACTGTTCACTGACAATGCATTCTTTCAGCAAGCAGTTCCTGAGGACCTACTGCATGCCAAGTACTAACCAGGCTAGGTGCTTAGATACAGAGATGTGTAAAACAGATCTGGCTTTGACATGCTGGCTATCATGTTGTTTGGGAAGACAACACTGCTGTCTTTCTAAAGCTAGCAGTCTCTCATCAGACATACAAGGCCTTTCTCTACAATTCTTGCAGTATCTTTTTATTTTTATTTTTGAGACTGAGTCTTGCTCTGTCACCTAGGTTGGTGTGCAGTGGCATGATACTGGCTCACTGAAACCTCTGCCTCCCACCTCAGCTTCCCGAGTAGCCAGGATTATAGGCACGTACCACCAGCCCAGCTAATTTTTGTATTTTTAGTAGAGACGAGGTTTTGCCATGTTGGCCAGGCTAGTCTTGAACTCCTGACCTCAGGTAATCCGCTCGCCTTGACCTCCCAAAGTGCTGGGATTATAAGCATGAGCTACTACACCCAGCCTTGTAGTACCTTTAATAGTTCTGATTATATGGGGAAACCCCAATTCTCTTAACCTAGAAACACAAGTGGACAACCTATGCTTTAAAAATCTAATGAGTCGGTGCTTTTTTTTCTATTTTGACTTGGCTGATGCCCTTAAGCTACTCATAAATAACACAGTAAGGAAACCTATTTATACTACCACTAGCAGCTGCAGCTTGTCAAAATCAATGAATTTTCTAAAAACATTTCCTTGGCTTGGTTTCAATTTTCAGTTCATCTTATAAGGTCATCAGCTAAAGATCTGGTAAGATCTAATGAATCAGCATTCTTTCACACAACTAATGCTCTATCAGTCTCAACTTATACATTCATACTTATTTTATTAATTATTTATTGAAAACCTACTATGCTTTATGAACTGAAGATAAACTGGTAAACAAAACAAGAGCCCTGTCAATGTGGAATTAAATTCTAACAAAAAGAGAAACAGCAAGCAATAATTATAAATATAACAAGTAGGCCAGGAGTTGTGGCTTATACCTGTAATCCTAACACTTTGGGAGACCAAGGTGAGCAGATCACTTGAGGTCAGTTCAAGACCAGCCTGGCCAAAGTGGTGAAATCCTGTCTCTACTAAAAATACACAAATTAGCAGGGCATGGTGGTGCGTGTCTGTAACCCTAGCTACTTGGGAAGCTGAGGCACGAGAATCACTTGAACCCAAGAGGCGGAAGTTGCAGTGAGCTGAGATCACACCACTGTACTCCAGCCTGGGTGTCAGAGTGAGACTCTGTCTCAAATAAATAAATATAACAAGTATTATAAGATGTTCAAGGTAATGATGGCTATGAAAGAAAACAGAGCGGGTTAAGAGAAATTGAGAGTGTGGAGGTTGAGGGACAGGTGAGAGGCAAGATAGAATTTTAAATAAAATGATCAGAGAGTCCCCCTTGAGAAGGTGGCATTTGAATAAGACTTCAAAGAGATGAAGGAGTTAGACATACAGATGCCTGGAAGAAAGACACTGAGATAGAGCCAACAACCACTGCTACATACCTAAGATAGGATATGCCTGGTGTACTCAGACAAGAGCAAGGAGGCCAGTAGGTATGAAATGAAGAGACCAAGAAAAAGAATATTAAGAGATAAAGCTAAAGAGGTAACAGAAGAGGCAGGTACCATAGGACCATATAGGCCATTTCGAAGGCCTTCAGTTTGATTCTCAGTAAAATAGGAAGCCAGTGGAGGGATCTGAGGCAAAAGAATAACAGATCCGACTTATGTTTTAAAAGATAACTATTGTGAGGCCGGACGTGACAGCTCATGCCTGTAATCCCAGCAGTTCGGAGGCCAAGGCAGGCAAATCACGAGTCAGCAGATTAAGACCATCCTGGCCAACATGGTGAAATCCTGTCGCTACTAAAAATACACAAAATTAGCTGGGTGTGGTAGTACATGCCTGTAATCCCAGCTACTCTAGAGGCTGAGGCAGGAGAATCACTTGAACCAAGAGTCAGAGATTGCAGTGAGCCAAGATCACGCCACTGCACTCCAGACTGGCAACAGAGCAAGACTCTGTCAAAAAGAAAAAAAAAAAAGATAACTGTTGTGTACTGAAAAAAGGATTCTTAACACAGTATATTTACCAAGAGCTTATTTCAAAGGTATAAAAAATTATTCCAACCTAGAATAGACAACACGATGCTGGAAAGTAACAAGTTGAAGGACTAATACTACCCATTTCAATACCTATTATAAAGCTACAGTTGTCAAGACAGTGTGGTTTTGGCAAAAAAAGTCAAGTTGACCAAAGGAACAGAACAGAGGGCCCAGAAATAGACCCACACAAATTTAGTAAAGTGATCTTTGAAGAAGAAGCAAAAGCAATTCAACAGAGAATGGATAATCTTTTCAACAAATGGTGCTGGAACAACTGGACATCCATATGCAAAAATATACAAATTTAGGCACAGACTGTACCCCTTTCACAAAAGTTAAGTCAAAATGAATCATAGATTAAATGTAAGAATCAAAATTATAAAACTTTGGGAAGATAACATAAGAGAAAATCTAGATGACCTTGAATTTGGTGATGAATTTTTACCTACAATACCAATACTATGATCATAAAAGAAAAAAGTGGTAGGTTGGACTTCATTAAAATTAGAAACCTCTACTCTGCAAAAGACTCTGGTAAGAAAATGAAAGATAAGCCACAGACTGAGAGAAAATATTTGCAAATCACATATATGATAAAGAACTAGTATCCAAAATATACAAAGAAATCTTAAAAATAAATAATAAGAAAGCAAACAACTCAGTTTAAAAGTGGACAAAAGATATGAACAGACAGTTTACTAAAGGAAGTATACAGTTAGCAAATAAGCATATAAAAAGATGCTCAACACCATATGTTATTAGAGAACTGCAAATTAAAACAACTATGAGATACCTCTAATGCATCTATTGGAATGGCTAAAATCCAAAAAGATTGTAACACCAAATGCTGGCAAGAAGGTGGAGCAACAGACACTGTCTTCAGTTAATGGTGGAAATGCTAAACAATACAGCCACTTTTAGTAGTTTCTTACAAAGCTGAACATAGTCTTACCATATAATTCAGCAATTACACTTCAAGGCATTAACCCAAATGACGGGAGAAGAGGAAGGATACAGAAACTCTGTACTTTCTCCCTAATTTTTCTCTAAACCCAAGACGGCTATAAAAGTCTATTAATTAAAAAATTAGGTCAGGCTCATATCTGTAATTCCCGTACTTTGGGAGGCCAAAGCAGGTGGATTAATTCATTCCAGGAGTTTAGGACCAGCCTGGGCAACATGACAAAACCCCATCTCTACAAAAAAACACAAAAACTAGTCGTGCATAGTGGTGGGCACCTGTAGTCCCAGGTACTCGGGAAACTGAGGCAGGAGAATCACCTGAGCCCAGGAAGTCAAGGCTTCCGTAAACCAAGATCATGCCACTGCACTCCAGCCTGGACAAATGGAGTTGCCAGTTTAGACCCTGTATCAAAAGAAAAAAAAAATGTATTCCTGTCCTCAAAAAGCTTATACTTTTATTACTATATTATCCATATTCTGCCCACTTCCAAAATGAAGTTAAGATAACAAATACAAAAAGGATACTAAAAGTAGAAATAAAATCAAAAATCATGTGTAAGGAAATCAATATAGCTACATCAAACTTTTGGATAAAGAGTTATTTATCAATGTTCCTTTGCTGACTGTCTTCAAGTCAAGCATCACTATATGCTCTCATTGCATGTGAATCTGTCCTTCAGAGCATCCATTCCGGTGTTACAACCTAACCAACGTCTGCCCCCACATCAGACTCCTAAAGAGCAGATAAGCAAGTTTAATGATGCAATGGAACCCAGGAGACCATCAATTTGGCAAAAAAAAAACAGAGGACAAATCATGAGTCCCCACTTAAAAATGGTTTAGCCAGGACTTCAACATTTGGTCTATTTGACTCCCAGGCCTGTTTGACTTCCAGGCCTCATGATCTTGGTGTTACACCATAAAGGATGACACAATTTTTGTACCTAATTTTATCTTCAAGTTGTAAAAAGCAGTGACTCAATAAAAATAACTTAGTTAAGCTGAAAATCAGCTGAACTTAATCAAAAATATCATAATTGTTCCTATTTCAAACCCTGTTAATACAATAAAACCCAGAGTGTGGGATACCCTATTTTTTTTTTTTGAGACGGAGTTTCACTCTTGTTACCCAGACTGGAGTGCAATGGTGCGATCTCGGCTCACCGCAACCTCCGCCTCCTGGGTTCAAGCAATTCTCCTGCCTCAGCCTCCCTAGGAGCTGGGACTACAGGCACGCACCACCATGCCCAGCTAATCTTTTGTATTTTTAGTAGAGATGGGGTTTCACCTTGTTGACCAAGATGGTCTTCATCTCTTGACCTCGTGATCCCCCCACCTCGGCCTCCCAAAGTGCTGGGATTATAGGCGTGAGCCACTGCGCCCAGCAGGGATGCCATATTTTATTCCATTCATCCACCCCAGAGTTGGGGGCTTAGGTTCACTACTGTATAAACCAAAACTTGTCATCTTCAGTCAATTTATCTGAGTGCTGTAACATAATAAGGGTTCGAAATGATGAACCAGGATTTTTCCCAGACTAGTCTTTGCTACACCTTTAAAAATGGGACTCTTAGAGTAAAACCTGCTTCCTTTAAAAATGAAAACCAAGGGGCCAGGTGTGGTGGCTTACGCCTGTAATCCCAGCATTTTGGGAGGCCGAGGTGCATGGATCACCTGAGGTCGGGAGGTCAAGACCAGCTTGACCAACATGGAGAAGCTCCGTCTCTATTAAACAAACAAAATTAGCCGGACATGGTAGCACATGCCTGTAATCCCAGATACTCGGGAGGCTGAGGCAGGAGAAACACTTGAACCCGGGAGGTGGAGGTTGCAGTGAGCTGAGATTGTACCATTGCACTCCAGCCTGAGCAACAAGAAGGAAACTCGGTCACAAAAAAAAAAAAAACAAAGAAAAATCCAGCAAGGAACCTAAATTATCAAGGAGTAAGGTAGGAGTTTGAGAAAAGAAAACCTCTATTTATGTCATATCTCTTATGGTCAATATAAACACAGCATTAGAGCTACCACATCCCAAAATAATTTATCTTAAAAAAAAAAAAAGCTCGGCTTATACAATTATTAGGAGTAATCTTATCTATTCCCTTTATGAAAGTCTCTTTAAAAGGGAATGGAATCATAAACATTACCTTAGAAACCTGAGTATTACTTTAGAAGTTCATAAATTCTTTAATACAGGGCCCCCAATTTAAGCTAATGATAATCCTCACACTAGTATGTAACTAAAATTGTCTGCAAAGACCAGTTGTCCAACTGACATTCTGGATCTGTCCGTAACATAATAGTTAAAGAATGTGGTGTCATTTAAGGAGACACTATAATTTCCTGTACTGAATGCAGAGTATTAAAATTTGCTATAATATTATTTTTTCTAACATTTCTAAATGCAGAAATCATCACCAAATGTACACAAATGACTTGGATCAAATATTTAGGTATATATTTTATTATTGACTATTTATGGACAAGATGATGAGGCTCCATTTTCCTATGTAAAAAATTGGAAATACCTGGACATTGCTTGCCGTGAATACAAAGTACACATGTGGAAGGGCAAAATCAATCACAACTACAGGGAAAAAAATGGCATCAAACACTAGAAATCATTAACAGTTTTGGATCATAGCTTTCTGCAAGAATTTGGTGAACCCTGTGGGCTTTTCCTCTAAATGCACATAGTACGTGTACACAAAACTGTACCTACAGACTTAGTGCCTGACCTTTTACCTCAGCCCAAAAACTTCTAACCAGGAGAAAAATCCCATTATAATATTGCATTGAAGAGTCACTAGACATGTGCATTGGCCTCTAAGACTACTTTGGCCTCTGAGACACTGGCACAATGACTTATACACAAAGTTTTAATACTCCAGTGAAAAAAATAAAAGAATACCAGCATTACTTATAAAAGGTTCTCCAAAAGGGAAACTGAAATAAGAGTATGGAAGAGTAACACCCTAGCATGTGGGGTCCAGGCTATTTTAGACATGAGGATTGAGTAATGCTGAGAAAGCTGACATGTCAAAATCTCAACTTTTAAAACAGGTGTATTTTTAGGCTTCTTTCACGGGCTTTGGTTATATAAGTGCTTAATCGTTTGGTAAAACCAAATGTCAAGTTTATATATAAAAAACATAAAGTTTCAACATAATATCTCAAGTATTTCATGTGACGGAAAATAAGAATTAAAAATACATGTTACTTATTAGCTGAATCAGAGGCAGAAGCTTCTTAAAGTGATGTTTTCATGTGATGATACTGCCCATACAGGAGGAGCACAGGGCAGGAGGCTGCATAGCAGAGCAGAAATGGCACTCACTGATTCAAGTCTCTTCCTTCTGCTCCTAGAACTGCAACTGATTACCCATGTGACTCCAATCAAGTCATTACCTTTGGGGAATCCCAATTTTTAAAGCCTATGAAGTTAATGGAATGAACTATATGACCTTTAAAACTGCTAATTTTTTTATTCTAAAGTTATCTAAGAGTACATCAAAAGTAAACAAGAGTCAGGGCCAATTAGTGGAGAACAATTAAAATCACAAGTAGTTTTCATTAGAGGATATCCCACAGAAGCTCATACATGAGCAAAAATGCCTCAGGAAGGCTGCTGCCACAGATATTTTCTTCCTTCAGAGTCATTGCAGTAGACAGCCTCCAGGAGGACTCCCGGGAATTTCACTTTCTGTTATGCACATCCTTACATAGTCACCTCTCACAGTGCACCAGGTTGTCACTGTGACCAACTATACAGCAAAAATGATGTTACTTTCAAGACTGTATTATAAACGACAAAAGTCTTTGGCTTGGGTGCCTACTCTCCCTTGCTCTTGATTTCTTGTTTTGGGGAAAGCATGCTGTCATGTGGTGAGCATGCTGTGGCTTCCGGCCAACAGCAAGCAAGGAACTGAGGTGGACCAACAAGCATATGAGTAAGTCTGGAAAGAGATTCACTATCTCAGCTGAGCCTCGAGGTGACTACACCACCCTGACTCCCACCTGATGGGAGACCCCGAGCCCAAAACACACAGCTGAGCAACTCCTAGATTCCTGACCCTCAGAAACTGTGATAGAGTAAATATTTCTTGTTTTAACCTAATAGGTTTTGGGGTAATTTGCTACACAGCAATAGGTAACTGATACAGTCATCTTTTAGTTTTTTATTTTTTTAGCCTCTTGGACCCTTATAAGTTATTGGTCCAGATTTACTTAGTTCTTCTTTCACCCTGCATCTTACATAACCACTCCCTATACACACACTTTTTTCATTTCCTCTGCAACCAGCCAGAGTTGGGTCCCTGTATCTTACTGTTACAAATATCACAAAGTCTGCACGCTATATCTCTAAGTCAAGAATCCCAAGTTCAGGCCTGGCACACACCTGTAATCGGTGGCTCACACCTGTAATCCCACTTTGGGAGGCCACGGCGGGAGGATCACGAGGTCAAGAGATCGGGACCATACTGGCCAACATGGTGAAACCCCGTCTCTACTAAAAGCACAAAAAATTAGCTGGGTGTCGTGGTGCATGCCTGTAGTCCCAGCTACTCGGGAATCTGAGGCAGGAAACCGGAAAACAGAAGTTTCAGTTAGCTGGGATCGCACCACTGCACTCCAGCCTGGCAATAGAGCCAGACTCTGCCTCAAAAAAAAAAAAAAAAAAGAGTCCCAAATTCAAATATATATGAGATGTTCAGGCAATGTCAAGTGGACTAAGCATGAGGCAATGGGAGGCTGAAGACAGCGGTGAATATCAAATGTGCCTTCTTAGGGTGCTGTCTTCTGCTCAGCGCCGACCAACTGCTGCCATGTGAGTATGTGGGCCCAGTGTTGCCAGATCACCTGCTTTTCCACGAAGACCCTAAACTCTACTTTTATGATATTTATCAATTTTTTAATATTGGCTTAAAATTGTTATTGTATTGAACAAAATATGTATCTACTGTCTGGACTCAGTCTGTGAGCCACCAATTTCCCATCTCTACCCTAGATCAATCCTTCTAGAATTTCTCTCAGGCCAGGCACAGTGGCTCATGCCTGTAATCCCAGCACTTTGGGAGGCTGAGGCAGGTGGATCATTTGAGGTAATGAGTTCACCACCAGGTTGGCCAACATGGTGAGACACTGTAAATAGCCAGGTGTGGTGGCATGCACCTATAATCCCTGCTACTTGGGAAGCTGAGGCAGGAGAACTGCTTGAACCAGGAGGTGGAGGTTCCAGTGAGCTGAGATGGTGCCACTGCACTCCAGCCTGAGCAACAGAGTGAGACTCTGTCTCAAAAAGAAAATACATAGAATTCATATGACCCAAACTTACCTCTTCAGCCTCACGGTCTCTATTAAAATGTTCTGTTACAGCAGAGAGGCCTATCCAACATTCTAAAAAAAGTCATTTCCCACCCACAATGTTCCAGCCAACTTGCCCCATCCATGCCCTACCCATAGCTTAAAACCAAACCAAATATTACCATCCACAAAATTTTAGGCTGCTTTGTTGATTTAACCTTGTGTATCATAACATAACATTGGATTATAATCCAAAGTATAAAAATCCACAAGTCCATATTGGCATACATAAGTGATTGAATGAATTTAAAAAAATAGAGAAGACAGAAATTTCCTTTGCACAAGAATCCAAATAATTTATATAGATATTCTCCTCTCAAGGATGTGAAACTTAATTCCCCATCCCCCGAGTGTGGACTGCACTTAGTGCTTTGCTTCCAAAGAATAATGTAAGTAAGGATGGGAAAGGAAAGAAACCTGGCAAACTTTACCACAGTCAGGTAATCAAGGATATTAACATCACAGTGACAAGTCATGTGGGTGGCACCTACCCTTGATAAGATATGTGAATTGTATAACTCTGTCAAGACAGCTGAAGGTGAGCAAAAAGAAAAAACAAACAAAATAACAATAATAATAATAATAAAATAAAATTTAAAAAGATATGTTAATTGATACGTTAATAATGTCACTTCACCTCTCTGGTCTTCCTTGCAAAAACCCATAACCTCAATCTAACCATAGGAAAAACATCAGATAAACCGAAATTGAAGGACATTCTACAAAACTACCTGACCACTACTCCTCAAAACTGTCAAGATCAGCCGGGTGCAGTGGCTCACGCCTATAATCTCAGCCCTTTGGGAGGCCGAGGTGGGCAGATCACGAGGTCAGGAGTTTGAGACCAGCCTATCTAATATGGCGAAACCCCGTAAATACTAAACATACAAAAATAGCCAGGCGTGGTGGTGCACGCCTATAGTACCAGCTGCTCAGGAGGCTGAGTCAGGAGAACTGCTTGAACCTGGGAGGCGCGGTTGCAGTGAGCCGAGATCATGTCACTGTACTCCAGCCTGGGTGACAGAATGAGACTCTGTCTCAAAACCAACCCCCTATCCCCCATCCCCCCATCCCCCAGCAAGATCATCACAAACAAGGAAAGTCTAAGAAAATGTCACAGACCAGAGAAAACTAGAGACATGACAGTGAAATGTAATGTGGTATCCTGGATAGGATGCCAGAAGGAAAAAAAAAAAAGGACATTAGGGAAAAACTCAAATCAAGTATGGAATTCAGTTAAAGATAAGACCAACATTGGTGCATTAGTTATGATACATGTACATACTAATTTAAGTTGCTAACAACAGGAAAAATTGGACACAGAGTGTTCAGGAACTATCTGTAATATTTTTGCAACTTTTCTGTTGCAAAGATCTTAAATCTATCCTAAATTTAAATCCATTACTATTTAATACTATTCTAAAATTAAAAGGTCATTAATTTTTTTTTAATTTCAAAAGGGTCACATATTTGAAAACGTTCCTGTGTGAAAAACAGGACTTCAGACTTATTAAGATTCATAATAAAAAATATTTTTTAAAAGGCAAACTCTACACCAAAATTATTTATTTTTATTTTGGAAATATCTTTAAAAAACGTTTTGGCACTAAACTACCTTCATCATAGCCAGAGATTTTATTTTGAATAGCATTACAAAAGCAAATTGTTTATACATCACAATCAAATCAAGACTTGAATCTCACCAACATGCCAGGGAGAAAAGTGATTTTTGAAGAGACAGACATTGTGACAGCTTAATTTGAAATGTTAACAATTATAGTAATGGAATATACACATGAATACTGTTTGGTCATCCTAACAGGGCCCATTATGTTTTATAGATTAATTGGCTAGAAAATAAGAATGAATAATTTTATCTCTTCATGCAGAGATAAAAATGCTTATCTTTACTGCTGATTATTCTTTACTTGGCAGTGGCTCTTAACACTTGAATTAACTCTGTTTTATCTAAGGAAGTACAAGACATTTATGCTTAAGGAGATCCATCAAATAGGAAACCCTATTTCTGAACAAACTCTGAATCAACTGAGAAGTGAGATAAAATAGATAAGAGAAATAAGTTAGATAGATGGATAAGAGAAATACAAAGGCAAATGAAGGAGCAAAACATTACTTTACTACCAACATAACCTAGCTTAGAGAATATTACTTACTATAGGCAACAGGTGGTTTCCAAACACTAAGCCCCATAATTGAAGACTTACCCTCCCAGTCACAGGCAGTTCAGTGTCATCCAAGTGGGACAGCCTGACCCTGAAAAACTTCAAGTATGATGAAACAGTCTAAATCACAGGTAGCTTGCTCATAAAAGAAAGAGACAAAAGTGGGTTATCCAAATAAACCCACTTTCTAATTTCAAACTCACCAATCAGATTCAGTCACTTCTAAAGGAACACATAAGTATTACCTGTCATATAGGGTCTCCGTCATATGAAGTCAACCATTAGAAATAGGAAAGAACCATTTCCCCCATAGAATTCTTTTTTTTTTTTTTTCTGAGACATAGTTTGTAGTTTGGCTCTTGTTGCCCAGGCTGGAGTGAAATGGCACGATCTTGGCTCCCTGCAAACTCCACCTCCTGGGTTCAAGTGATTCTCCACCTCAGCCTCCTGAGTAGCTGGAATTACAGACATGTGCCAGTATACCCGGCTAATTTTGAATTTTTAGTAGATACAGGGTTTCTCCAGGTTGGTCAGGATGGTCTCAAACTTCCAACCTCAGGTGATTCGCCTACCTTGGCCTCCCAAAATGCTGGGATTACAGGCATGAGCCACCACGCCCAGCCAGATTTTCTATTAAGACAGGGTTGGCCGGGCACAGTGGCTCATGCCTGTAATCCCAGCACTTTGGGAGGCCAAGGCATGTGGATCACAAGATCAAGAGATCAAGACCATCCTGGCCAACATGGTGAAACACCGTCTCTACTAAAAATACAACAATCAGCTGGGCGTGGTGGCGTGTGCCTGTAGTCCCAGCTACTTGGGAGGTTGAGGCAGGAGAATTGCTTGAACCCAGGAGGCAGAGGTTGCAGTGAGCTGAGATCACATCACTGTACTCCAGCCTGGTGCCTGGCGATGGAGCGTGACTCTGTCTAAAAAAAAAAAAAAGAGAGTCTTGCTTTGTTGCCCAGACTGGAGTGCAATGGCATGATCACAGCTCACTGTCTTGACCTCCTGGGCCCAAGCCATCCTCCCACCTCACTTCCCAAGTAGCTGGGACTACAGGTGCATGCCACCACACCTGGCTAATTTGGGGGTGTTTTTGTTTTTCATTTTTATAGAGATGGGGTTTCACCATGTTGCCCATGCTGGTCTCAAACTCCTGAGCTCAAGCCATTCACCCACCTTGGCCTCCCAAAGTGCTGAAATCACAGGCATGAGCCACTGCGCCCTGCCTATAAGGAATATTTTTAAATGCCAAAGAAGGTCTAAGAAAACTTAAATGTGAATATTCCTTGTTTCAGTTATCCACTATTACAAATTTTTTATATGATGCGCACGCACAAAGATTGAGTAAATCCAAGGAGTGCTTCTACTAGACAGCTCTTTAAGCCAGCAGCATAAATGAAATCAAGGAATTGGGAGCCTTTCATTCATCTCTGTCTCCCTAAGCAACACCATGATAGGATAAAAATAAATTAAGGCCAGGCACGGTGGCTCACACCTATAATCCCAGCACTTTGGGAGGCCAAGGTGGGCAAATCATGAGGTCGAGACCAGCCTAACCAACATGGTGAAATCCCATCTCTACTAAAAATACAAAAATGACCTGGGTATGGTAGCATGCTCCTGCAATCCCAGCTACTCAGGAGGCTGAGGCAGGAGAATCATTTGAACCCAGGAGGCAGAGGTTGTGGTGAGCCAAGATCGTGCTACTGCAGTCCAGCTTGGGCAACAGGGAGAGACTCCAACTCAAAACAAAACAAAAAAACAACAAATCCAAATTGTCCAGGTTATCATGGTACTGAATTGAGGCAGAAATATTACAAGAGGATTACAAGTCCAAGGCCCTACTGGTGCCCAGAGTCTTCCTCATTTTTGATCCTGTTTATAACTGTTTCCTTACACTTGAGGGAAGCTGAGCAGGTATAGGCTCTATCTATATTCACATATCAACATTATCACATCTACATTCACAAATCAGTATCATCATTCTATTAAACTATCATTGTATTATAGTTAACTCTCTGAGGAGACATCTTCATGTCCCCAGCACCTAACTGAGAAGCTGCCAGTAATCAGTCAAACTATGTGTGTTAGTGTGTGCATCCACATACGTGCACGTGTGCGTAGTCCCAGCTACTTGGGAGGTTGAGGGGAAAGAAAAACAGTCTATTTCCAGCAATGATCCATTCCCTCATCTCCATCTTGAATTGGTACAAGATGTAATCTTTATTGCTTTTGGGTTCACCCATTTCTTAGACATCCCTTGTATTTGATAGATGTGTGTTTGTTCTACCAGCAGACAGTAAGCCTGCATTCTTCAGAACTGTACACTAATCTGCCTGCCCATTTACAAGGTTTGACTTTCTGATCACCTCATGACAACAATACCCTAAGACCTACTTGCTGTTTTCTATGTGTTTATCACCAAGCCCTACATTTGCTGATTATTACTTCCCTTGCTATCAGGCTCCTGACATCCCAGTCCCAATATCGTTTTGTTTTGTTTTGTTTGTTTTTGAAATGGAATCTCGCTCTGTCACCCAGGCTGGAATGCAGTGGCATGATCTGGACTCACTGCAACCTCTGTCTCCTGGGTTCAAGTGATTTTCCTGCCTCAACCTCCCAAGTAGCTGGGATTACAGGAACCCGCCACCACAGCCAGCTAATTTTTATATTTTTAGTAGAAACGGGGTTTCAAGTGTTGATCTCGAACTCCTGACCTCAAGTGATCTGCCTGCCTCAGCCTCCCAAAGTGCTGGGATTACAGGTATGAGCCACCGCGCCCAGCCCCAGTATCTTTTTAACCCAAGATGAACCTAGGAAGTGCCGAGTAAAAGATACTGAGAGTCCATCAATGAGGGGATAGAAAATCATCCATCACCTGAATGTGGGCCATGTGGTTCCTTTTTAAAATTCATGCATCACATACTCTGAACCAAGGTAATAGCAGTAACTAATATTAACTGAATTATTAGTCACCATGTGCCAGGAACTGTTTCAACAAATTTACATGCAGCAAATAATTTCATCTCACAATAACCCTACAAAGTAGGCACAATCATTGTTCTCATTTTAAACATGAGGAACTGGAGGCACAAAAAATGGTCAAATATCAGAGGATGAGAGAACTGAGAACCAATGAGGGAATGGGAATTCTTACGCTCTCTTCAGAGCATGAGTCAGTAGGATAGACTCTGCATGCTGAGCAGGTATAGTGAAGTGCACTACAATGGAATGAATAATACTCTATTCACAAAAAATAAGGATGTGTCTATTTATTATCCTCTCTTCTCTTATTTCAGATAAGTAAAGTGAAGCTCAGAGAGATGAAGTAATTCAGCCAGGACCACTCAAACAGAAACCTGACTTCACTTGGAAGTACAGGATTGAGTCCAACAAACTAGACTAAATAGTCTACATTCCTAGACACTATACAAAATGATACAAAATAGCTTGAAGTATTTTATGGGCTGAAGCACTTCAACAGCTAAGACAGGCTGCAATTCTCACCAGGGTTGGCATGGACAAATATGAAATTGTAACACAAAGTGCAAAACATAATGTGTAGACTTCTATCCTTTGGAATTAATATCAAAACTTACTGAGAAGTACAGTAACCATAGTTAGTAATTAATCATTATGTCTGAGTGATTAATAACCAATTAAATGCCAAACTTTGTTTTAAAACAACCATGGCTATTAGATTCTAACATGAAATCGTTTAATAACTTCTTCTATGAAAGTAAGTACTATAATGTTAACTTGATTAAAAGAATATTAGGTAAGAAAAATACAACCTCATGAAGTACATACTCTTAAAAATCAGACTTTGAAAACATTTAAATTTAATTATAACAAGTATAAAAAGTATTAAGGTTTATTTATTTATTTATTTATTTATTTTGAGACAGTCTTGCTCTGTCACTCAGGCTGGATGGAGTACAGTGGCAAAATCTTGTCTCACTGCAGCCTCCGCCTCCCAAGTTCCAGTAATTCTCCAACCTCAGCCTCCGAGTAGCTGGGACTATAGGTGTGCACCACCACAAGCAACTAATTTTTGAATTTTTTTTAGTAGAGTTGGGGTTTCACCATGTTAGTCAGGCTGGTCTCAAACTCCTAAACTCAAGCGATCTGCTGACCTTAACCTCGCTCTATCACCTAGGCTGGAATGCAGAGATCTAGCAGATAGCACCTCAACTAAAAGTGCTTCGATTACAGAGGTGAGCCACCTCGCCCAGCCTAAGTATTAAGTTATTTATCATGAAGTACTCTGAAGATCAAAAGCTTATAAAATACCAAATTATATAAGTAACAAAATTATGTAAGTAACAAAAATAGCACAATTAAAGAGAAACATTTTGGTACAGTGGCTACAGCATAATACGTAAAGTTAAGAAATGAGTTCTGTTATTTATACATGCAAGCTACTTTTTTTCGGCTCATGCCTGTAATCTCAGCACTTTGGGAGGCCGAGGTGGGTGGATCACGAGGTCAAGAGATCGAGAACATCCTGGTCAACATGGTGAAACCCCGTCTCTACTAAAAATACAAAAAAAAATTTAGCTGGGTATGGTGGCGCGTGCCTGTAATCCCTGCTACTCAGGAGGCTGAGGCAGGAGAATTGCCTGAACCCAGGAGGCGGAGGTTGCAGTGAGCCGAGATCGCGCCATTGCACTCCAGCCTGGGTAACAAGAGCGAAATTCCGTCTCAAAAAAAAAAAAAGAAAGAAAGAAAAAAAAGGTCTAGATATTTTTTAATGTCAAGATATATTTCTGCAATACTCTATTCCAATGAATTGACAAATACACCATAACCTATTTAATTCTCCAGTACTGAGCAATTATGATTGCTTCCAACTTTTTGCTATTACTACAAATAGTACTGTGAATCATTTGTTAAACTTTTATACGCATGCTTATATTAAACTTATTAAGCTTTTTTTTTTTTTTGAGACGGAGTTTCGCTCTTGTTAACCAGGCTGGAGTGCAATGCTGCGATCTCAGCTCACTGCAACCTCCGCCTCCTGGGTTCAGGCAATTCTCCTGCCTCAGCCTCCCGAGTAGCTGGGATTACAGGTGCGCACCACCATGCCCAGCTAATTTTTTTTTTTTATTTTTAGTAGAGACAGGGTTTCACCATGTTGACCAAGATGGTCTTGATCTCTTGACCTCGCGATCCACCCGCCTCGGCCTCCCAACGTGGCTTTTTTTTTTTTTTGAGACGGAGTCTTGCTCTGTCACCAGGCTGGAATTCAGTAGCACCATCTTGGCTCACTGCAACCTCCACCTCCTTGATTCAAGTGATTCTCCTGCCTCAGCCTACCCAGCAGCTGGGACTACAGGTGCCTGCCACCATGCCCAGCTAATTTATGTATTTTTAGTAGAGACAGGGTTTCACCATGTTGGCCAGGCTGGTCTCGATTTCCTGACCTTGTGATCTGCCACTTCAGCCTCCCAAAGTGCTGGTATTACAGGCATGACCCACTGCACCCCCACAACTTGTTAAACTTTTGTACACATGCTTCCTTATAATTCCTGAAAGTGGAATTTCAGAGTCAATATGAATCTGTACCTTGTCCTGAAGAGAGGCTGTATGATTTTTAGTCTTAGTAGAAACATTGTTTTAAACGGTGCAATATACAACAAATACATGACATTGATTCCTAAAATCCTCACTCATGTTAAAAAAAATACATTAATAATTTTTAAATATTTGTATTTTATAACCATTAATATATAGTGGTACAGTGGTTCACAGCTATGATCCCAGCACTTTGGAAGGCCAAGGATGGAGAATCATTGAGACTAGTCTGGGCAACATAGTCAGACCCTGTTTCTATAAAAACAAAATTTTCACATTAGCCAGGTATTGTCATGCACACCTGTATCCCCACTACATGGGAGGCTGAGGAAAGAGGAACACTTGAGCCCAGGGGTTCAAGGTGACAGTGAGCTACAATTGCACTACTGCACTCCAACCTGGGCAACACAGTGAGACCCTGCCCCTAAATAAATAAATAAAATAAAAAATAAAAAAATATACAGTTATATTTGCACATGCATACGCTTCTATTATACAAATGATATCTTTTGAACTTCTGCACTGATTTTTATATTTTAGTAAAACAATCATAACATAAAATATACCATCTTAACCATTTCTAAATATAGTTTATTAGCATTAAGTATATTTATAATACTCACATTATTATGCAATCAATCTCTAGATGTTTTGCATCTTATAAAACTAAAACTCCATATTCGTTAAACAACAACTCTCAAATTCCTTCTCCCCTAACCCCTGGGAACTACCACTTTAACTGTCTGTTTCTATGAATATGACTACTCTAGATGCTTCATGTAAGTGGAATCATACAATATTTGTCTTTTTGTAACTGGCTTATTTCACTTAGCATAATGTCCTCAAGGTTCATCCACACTGTACCTTGTATCCAAGTTCCCTTTCTTTTATAAGGCAGAAGACACTCCATCATGTGTACATATGACATTTTGTTTTCCATTCACCCATCAATGGACACTTAGCTTCCACCTATTGGCCATTGTGAATAATGCTGCTATATACAATATCTGTGCTTATTTACAAATATTCACACATAGCAGGAACTCTTCCTGGTCTGACCTCATGAGATTTCAGACTCTAGCCTCTACCATGGAGGCTCAGCAATCCACCTCCAGATAAGGATACCCTCATTTATCTTCATGAATATACTGCTCCCTGGTTTTCAAGTCATACTTCTCCTTCTGTTACTCTTCCTGGACATGCTTTTGTTTGCTGACACTGAGGACTCTCCCATTATTTCTCTAGAGCTGGAATTTCTGTCTTGCCAGAAAGTAAAATATATATATATATATATATTTTTTTTTTTTAACTGTCCAATCATCTGTGATTTCTCGTTTATATTACTATTTACTATGACAGATAGTCTTTTTTTTTTTTGAGACGGAGTTTCACTCCCGTTGCCCAGGCTGGAGTGCAATGGTGCAATCTTGGCTCACCACAACATCTGCCTCCTGAGTTCAAGAGATTCTCCAGCCTCAGCCTCCTGATTAGCTGGGATTATAGGCATGTACCACAACACCTGGCTAATTTTGTATTATTAATAAAGATGGGATTTCTCCATGTTGGTTAGCCTGGCCTCAAACTCCCGACCTCAGGTGATCCACTTGCCTCAGCCTCCCAAAGTGCTGGGATTACAGGTGTGAGCCACCGCGCCTGGTTGATAGATAGTAAGTCTTATCATCCCCATTTTACAAAAGAGGAGACTGAGTCTCGGAGTATGTTGAGTATCACAGAGTTTGAACGAGTCGAGCCAAATGCGGACCTTAAGTCTGTCATATTTGAAAGTTTGTGTTCTTTTCACTATGCATGCTACATTTTAAAAACTGTCTTGTTAATTCTCAGTTACTAACATCTACCCCACATAAAGCCTATTATTCTTCTCAAAATATCAGGTTACGTACTTTGTATACTTTATCTTCTCATTCAGAGCCCAGAGAGAAAACACACCTTCTTCCTCCTTTCAGGCTTCCTCTAAGAATGTGTCATCAATCACTATATATGTGTACTGAGTTTCATTTGTTCAGAAAGAGGCCACAGTTTTCTGGCTGGCAGTTGGAAGTTAAATATATTTTGCTGCCTTATTTTCAAAATTCTTCATGAACCTTAAACATGCCAGGGTAGAGGAAATCTACCACTGTACTAAGAAAAATGAAAACCAGTTTGTACTGGACCATAAAAACCTAAACGTGCCCAAAGATTATACTGATCAAATAAAAGAAAGCTTATAGTTGTTTTTAACAAAAGAAGTTCTGGGGCCGGGTGCAGTGGCTCATGGCTGCAATCCTAGTACTTTGGGAAGCTAGGGTGGGCAGATCACAAGGTCAGCAGATCAATACATCCTGGCAAACATAGTGAAACCCCATCTCTACTAAAAATACAAAAAATTAGCCAGGCATGGTGGCATGCACCTGTAGTCCCAGCTGCTACTTGGGAGGCTGAGGCAGGAGAATCACTTGAATCTGGAGGTAGAGGCTGCAGTGAGCCAACATCGCACCACTGCACTCCAGCCTGGGCAACAGAGCAAGGCTCTGCCTTAAAAAAAAAGAAGAAGTTCCCATTGCCCACACTTTGGCCAAGAAGACCAAGATACCTGGATCAGAAGCTGTCCAACAGAAATGCTACTTAGAGGGTGAATAATCAACCTAATAAACTCCTTCCCACTTAGGAAGGTTGAAGGTGAGAGATAAGATGCAGAGACACATGGAATGAAAAAGAGAAGCCAACAAAAAAGGCCAAGAGAGTGAGTGAATAAGAGTAGCTGATGCCAGCTACCTTACATCCAAGCTACTATGTATCCTTCCATGAATCCTTTATCCTTTTATCACTTTCCAGTAGCCTGAATGAATCTCTATATTTTGAATCCAAATAAGACTGGTAGGGCCAGGCACAGTGGCTTACACCTGAAATCCCAGCACTTCGAGAGGCCGAGGTAGGTGGATCTCAAAAAACAAACAAACAAGACTGGTGAAGGTATAGGTATAGTAACTGAGACACTATATTGTGTATATTGTAGGTGACAGCAATTAGGTAAATACATTAAAGTTGTGAACCAAAGTTCTCACTGCTGAGAACCAGGGAAATAAAATGGGAGAAGGTTTAAAAAAAACAAAAACAAAAAAGAACCCTACAGTATCAAATTTAAATAGGGAATATCAGTAATAAATTTATGGTCTAAAAATTAGCTATCTAGCCAAGTATGGTGGCTTATACCTGTAATCCCCACACTTTGGGAGGCCAAGGTGGGAAGATCACTTGAGTCCAGAAGTTCAAGACCAGCCTGGGCAACATGGGAAGATCCATCTCTACAAATAATTTAAAATTAGCCAAATGTGGTGGCACAAGCCCCTCATCCCAGCTACTCAGGAGACTGAGGTAGGAGGATCACCTGAGCCCAGGAGTCAAGGCTGCAGTGAGCGACGATCACATCACTACACTGCAGTTTGAGCAACAGAGTGAGACCCTGTCTCAAAAAAAAAAAAAAAAAAACAACAACAAAAGAAAAAGCTATCTATTTCCTAGGTATTCTTATTGAAAGGGCCTAGATGTAGTCATAATTAGCAGCAATAAACATATCTAGTGCCCAAATCTTTATTTATAAATATGAAGAACCACTGGAAAAAAAACTGAATTATTACAGAAATCACCTATTCCAAATCTGAGGCAGGAAAAGAACAAAGTGAGCCTGAAACAGCTTGTTGTACCAAAAAGCAAAGGAAATATTTAAAGATTACTGAGAATATGACAAAAGGACACAGAAGCCAGTTTCAAGAGGCTACCACTAGCCAAACTTGGGACAATTTAAACATCAAATATAATAGCAATGATAATGAATTCTAACACACTGAGTTTTTTTTTTTTTTTAAGAGTCAACAATAACAGTTAAGAAGAGAAAAGGAGGAGATTAGGGAAAGCTCTTCTTTGTGGAAGAATGCCAGCTAATAAGAAAGAAATGATCACAATTTTTGCAATTAAATATTAATAACTTATTTAGGTAAGGATCAAGGAATACTATTAGGTAAAAGGTTTTGGGGGAACATAACCTGTACAAATTTCCCACCTTAACCATTAATCACAAGAGAGGAAAAATACTAAAACAGGTTCTTTTACAAAGAAGAGATCTAGCAGATAGCAACTCAATTAAATAATCGATTTTTTTTTTAAGAGATAGGGTCTCACTATGTTGTCCAGGCTAGCCTATAACTCCTGGGCTCAAATAATCCTTCCACCTCAATATACCCAGTAGCTGGGAATAGAGAGTACACCACCACACCCGGCTAAGTGATCAAATCCAATACTTTTATTAACGGAATACACTAATATGTGCTTCCTGATAGGCTGCAACAAGAAGTAATCACTATCACTGCTGTAATAATTTCGCCACAAATGTTCTAACTTGAATCCAATCATAAGGAAATAATAAGACAAACCCAGATTGTGGGACATCCTATAAGACAAATGGTTGGCTGGGTGTGGGGCTCACATCTATAGTCCCAACACTTTGGGAGGCCAAACCAGGTAGATTGCTTGAGCTCAGGAGTTTGAGACCAGCCTAGGCAACATGGTGAAACTCCATCTCTACAAAAAAATACAAAAATGTGGCCAGGCATGGTGGCATGCACCTGTAGTCCCAGCTACTCAGAGGCTGAGGAGGAAGCATCTCTTGAGCTGCAGTGAGCCCATGATCGTACCACTGCACTCCAGTCTGGATGACAGAGTGAGACCTTGTCTCAAAAAAAATAAATAAATAAAGTCAGGATAAGGCACCGTTCTGGCAATCCTTATTTGCATCTTGAGTCCTGGAGGGCGGGGAAGAGCTAGAAGTTAAAGGCTGGGGAAAATCCAGGAGGAATGTATATCATATATTAGACGGTATCATAGAATGTTTCTTAGAGTTGAAAATGGTATTATGATTATGTAAAGAGAATGTACTTACTCTGACAACACAAATACTTATTTAGAGAAAAAATGTCATGATATCTAAACTTAAATTTTAATGGTAAAAATAACTGAGAACACAAATTCAGCAAAATGTTAACACTCAGTGAACCAAGGCAAAGGGTATACATAAAGTTTATATAACTATTCTCTCAACTTTTCTGTAGATTTTAAGTTTTTCAAAATAAAATCTCGTTCTCTTAAACAACCCACAGAGAATTCTAACAACAAAAGAGGTCCTAAGACAGACAAGAACACTATACTTTTGAAAAGAAAAGCAATATTTTTTCAAAGATCGCTTCTGGTAGAATAAAAACTTTTAATCTGGTTTTCTCTTAGTGCAGCAAATATACACAAATTTCAGACTGGCTTTCCAAATTTACATGAACATGCAGTGAAGAAGGTACATATTATCTCTGATAATAAGTAATGATATTCAATTGATCCAAAAACTGTGTTTTTATTACAAGTTCCTTAAAGTGTTATATTATCAATTCCCTAGAGGAAGAAAATGATCTTAAAATAAAACATTAAAGATCTTAAAATATAAACTCGATGTTTTAATGCAGAATAAAAGAGTGAAATGAGTTATAATTTCTCAATTTTCTCTGTGACATCACTGAGGTGTAAATGGTACCAAGAAAACAATATTTTAAATGTTAATATAGTCATGACTGATTTAAGGAGAAAAGTCAAGCTTTTTTGGTTGAAACCAACACAATGTTTTTAGGGTTTCTAAACCAAACATTTTATTTTAATACAGGTTGTCCACTTTGCAACAGGAGAGTTTAAATAACTTTTCGGTCCAAAGGATTGCAGCATTATCTGCCACCAACCCAAGAACACCAAGCATGAGTTATTACTAGGTTTCTGCAGACATTATCCACACCAAGTATTCTGACTGAACCTCAGAGCTGACATGCAAAATAGCATCATTATGACAATCTGAGGTCTTTTACCATCTCTTTATTTTTATTTACCACAATCACATTATTCAGTTCTGATTATACAGAGCAGATGAACTGTAGTTCACCTCTACTCTCTCCTGAAAACACATTACATTCACAGTAATGAAATCTGTGTTTAGGATATGCACTTACCAACAGGAGAAAGAAAAAGGAGTTTGAGAACAACATTTGGTAGCTGGAAAGCCAAAGAATGAATTGTACCTGACTCAACAGAGAGGTGACCCCTAAGCCAGCAACCAGGAAACCTAAGAGAAGCAATGTGATTCACACCTTGAAACCCCTCAAAAACCCCACCAGAAAAGGACAGCAGCAGGTAGCCATGGAAGCTATGGGGAAGTGGGCCTTGACACAGAAAGGAAAAGTTTAAGAAAGAGAGTCCTCTCTCTTAATTGACTGCCCAACCTCTAGAAAGCTGGAGGTTTAGTCTCTGGAGAGAGTAAAAGAGAGAGTGCCTCTAATCTGCAAGACAAGAGACACAAATGAAAAGGCAAATTAAGCATGCCTTCCCATCCTAAAACTTATCCTCCAACCATCTCCTGCCTAATCAGCTCCCAAAGGTAGAGTTGAAAAGAGCATCCCCTAAAGAATATGACCAGCCCAAGAGAAACGATGCTCAGATTCTGATCCCAGGGATTCCCCCACTGCAATGACCCAGCTTGATCATCCTATGGTAAAGGCTAAGGTTGACAAGTCCACTACACAGATAGCATGCACATAATTAGCTTATAAACTTAAATAGGTATGCAACCAAGAACTTCCGAGCAAAGCCCCTTACAGGAAACCAGGAGACTAAAACAAATAATAGATTTCAGACCAAGGAACAGAGATAAAAATTTAACGAAAAATTACTAATATCTTTAGAAAGGAGGGAAAATACTGCATCCTTAAATATAAACAGGATGCCATAAAAGCAAAATAGAGTATAAAAAAATGAATTCTCAGAAAAACTAAAATAGGATTATAAAACAGAAAAACTCAGTGAAAGGGTTGGAAGATCAAACTGAGGAATTCACTCCGTAAACAAAAGGAAAAAATTATAGAAAATCAGAAGACAGACAAGCAGAAGGACTTAAACTAATAGAAAATTTTTAAAGTAATAAATTAGAAGAATTGGAGAAAATAATTTTTTTTTGAGACGGAGTCTCGCTCTGTTGCCCAGGCTGGAGTGTAATGGCATGATCTCAGCTCACCGCAACCTTCGCCTCCCAGGTTCAAGCAACTGTCCTGCCTCAACCTCCCGAGCAGCTGGAATTACAGGCACGTGCCACCACACCTGGCTGATTTTTGTATTTTTAGCAGATACAGGGTTTCATCATGTTGGTCAGGCTGGTCTTGAACTCCTGACCTTGTGTTCTGCCTGCCTCGGACTCCCAAAGTGCTAGGATTACAGGTGTGAGCCACCACACCCATCCAGTAAAATCTTTTGATTACCAAAATTAACATAAAGCTCCAGATTAATGGAAAAATCAAGTAGCTAGCACAACGAATGAAAAGAGACCCACTTCATACAAATTTCAGCAATTAGAGACAAAGACAAGACACTAAAACAGTGGCTCACAACTCTGGCTACATCTTAGAATTACCTAGAGAGCTTTTCAGAAATATTTATGTCTGGTCTCCATTCCAGACCAATTACTTCAGAAATTCTCATACCAAGATTTGGCCAAAGTCCCCAGGTAATTCTAAAGTGAGGCAAGGGTTTAGAATCACAATCTTAGAATGTCAAGAAAGAATGGGGAGGGAAAGAGGAGGGAGAATGATCAGTGAGATTTTGTAATAGCAATAGTGAAAGCCCAGAAGACAACAGATCAATCAGTGCTTTCAAAATTCTGAAGGAAAAATTTTTTCCAACCTAGATAGTATCAATTAAGTATAAGAGCATGAATAAAAAATTTTCCAGGACACACAAAATTTCTCTTTCATGTATCTTTCCTCATGGTGCTACTAGAGAAGATTGTGAAAACAAGTTGTAATCCAAGAGGAGACCACAGGATCCAGCAGAGGGATCTCACACAGAAAGAGGCCAATGGCATCCCCAGAGGGATGGTTCCCTATGCCCCAGGGATACAGGGCAACCATACAGAATGAAACAGAATAGCTCACAAGACTCTGTGCAAGTAAGACCAAAAAGATGCAATACCTGATGTGTCTGAATGTTTGGAGAGAAAATTTTAACAACTGGGATATATTTATGATAAGTACATAGAAAACTAAGCAAAGAGGCAAGACAGTTATTAACTACAAAGCACAAACACAGAAAGTCATACAAGAAACACTCATTATTATAATTTACACATGCCACAGCTGCGAATAGCATTCACTAAGTTGCAATAACGTGACAGAGAATAGTGATCTAGAGAAATTAATGTGGTAACTACATTGGGAGGCAGAAAATGCAGAGTATGACCTGTCTAGTGGTAGAAGGGGTGAGAGTGAGCTAAATGCTCTCCTTCCAGAGAGGAAATCTAATAGGGAGGACATAAAACAGAAAATCAAGAAGTAGATCCAAAAATATGTTATCTAGTGATATGATTTAAATATCAAAAGAAACAGCCAACAGTGTGAAATGCTTGTCTCTAGGATGCAAGCAATGGTTGGGAGTGGTGGGGGTGAACGGCTACAGAACCAACTGCAGATTTTCATAATAAACTTTGTAGAATTATTTCACTTTTACACTATGTTCATAAGCAACCTGGTTTAAATTTTAAAAAATTAAATACTCTTATATCTTATAGTAATACAACAAGGAAGGAGAGAGAAAGGGAGGGAGGGGACTATCAGCAGAGTAAATCCTCATCTATTTTAATAGGAATTAACAGCAAATGTCTGCAGTTCACATATTTTCTAAAAAATCACAGTATAAGCATTTCATTTAGAGACACAGAAGTAAAGGCATATCTCATTTTACTGTACTTGGCTTTATCAAGTGGTGGCAGGTGTCTGTAATCCCAGTGAGGCAGAAAAATCGCTTGAACCCAGAGGCAGGAGTTCGGTGAGCCAAGATTGTGCCATTACACTCCAGCCTGGGCAACAAGAGCGAAACTTCGTCTCAAAAAAAAAAAAAAAAAAAAAAAATTCAAATCCAGTGAATACATAAATGATAAGAAACAGCCTTACTGTTGACATGGATAAAGTTTCAGTGGTCTAGACAGACCAAACCAGCCACAATATTCCCTTAATCAAAGCCTAACCCAGAGCAGGGTCCTAACTCTCTTTAATTCTATGGAGGCTAGAGGTGACAAAGCTAAGGAGAAATGTTTGAAGCTAGCAGAGGTAGGTCCATAAGATTCAAGAAAAGAAGACATCTCATAACGTGATTCCAGGTGAAGCAACAATTGCTGATAGAGAAGTTGCAGCAAGTTATTCAGAAAATCTGTCTAAAACCACTGAGGAAGGTAAATCTAAGCAACAGATTATCAATGTGGACAAAGTCTTCTAACAGAAGACTATACAACATAAGCCTCTTTATTGGAGATGCCACATAGGACTTTCATAGTTGGATAGAAGGCAAAGCCTGGCTATAAAGCTTCAAAAAACTGGATGACCCTCTTATTAGGGGCTAATACAGCTGAAGTTGAAGTTGATGCTCATTTGCCATTCTGAAAATAGAAATTTGGGAGGCCAAGGTGGGCAGATCACAAGGTCAAGAGATCGAGATTATCCTAGTCAACATGGTAAACCCCATCTCTACCAAAAATACAAGAAATTAGCTGGGTGTGGTGATGTACCCCTGTTGTCTAAGCTACTCAAGAGGCTGAGGCAGGAGAATGGCCTGAACCCAGGAAGTGGAGGTTGCAGTGAGCTGAGATCGCACCACTGCACTCCAGCCTGACAACTGAGCTAGACTCTGTCTAAAAAAAAAAAAAAAAAAAATTAGGCTAAACTACTCTTCCCAGGCACTATAAATAGAACAACAATGCCTGGATGACAGTTTATCTGTTTACAGAATAATTTATTGACTATTTTAAGCCCACTATTGAGATTGCTCAGAATAAAAGATTTCTTTCAAAAATATTACAATTGACAATGCACCTAGTCACCCAAGAGCTCTGATGGACAGATACAAGAAAATTAATGTTGTTTTCATTCCTAATAGCATAACATCCATTCTGTAGCCCATGGAACAAGGAGTAATTTCAACTTTCAAGTCTTATTATTTAAGAAGTATATTCTGGGCCGGGCACAGTGGCTCATGCCTGTAATCCCAGCACTTTGGGAGGCCGAGGCGGGTGGATCACAAGGTAAGGAATTCGAGACGAGCCTGGCCAAGATGTTGAAACCCCGTCTCTACTAAAAATACAAAAATTAGCTAGGCGTGGTGGCATGCAGCTACTCAGGAGGCTGAGGCAGGAGAATCACTTGAATCTGGGAGGCGGAGGTTGCAGTGAGCCAAGATCACGCCATTGCACTCCAGCCTGGGTGACAGAGTGAGACTCCATCAAAAAAAAGGAAAGGGAAGGGGAAGGGAAAGGGGAAGGGGAAGGGGAAGGGGAAGGGGAGGAAAGGAAGAAGGGAGGGAGGGAGGGAAGGAAGGAAGGAGGGAAGGCAGGCAGGCAAGCAAGAAGGAAAGAAAAAATAGATCTGTAAGGCTGCAGCTGCCATCAACAGTGATTCCTCTGATGGATCTGGGTAAGCCAATTGAAAATATTTTGGAAAGGATTCATCATTCTAGATACCATTAAGAACATTCATGATTTATGGAAGAAAGTCAAAATATCAACCTTAACAGGAGTTTGGAAGAAGCTGACTCCAAACCCCAATGGATGACTTTGAAGGGTTCAGGACTTCAGTTCAGGAAGTATCTGCGGATGTGGTAGTAACAGCAAGAGAATTAGAATTCTAAGCAAAGCATGAAGATGTGACTGAATTGCTGCAATCTCCTGAGCAAATTTGAATGAATGAGGAGCTGCTTCTTTTTTTTTTTTTTTTTTTTAATAAAGGAGGGGGAAGGGAGGGGGAGAGCATGGAGCTGCTTCTTATGGATCAGCAAAGCAAGTGGTTTCTTGAGACAGAATCTACTGCTGGTGAAGACATTGTAAACACTATTGAAATGCCAACAAAGATTCAGAATATTATATAGACTTAGTTGATAAAGCAGCACAAGAGTTTGAGACGATTAACACCAATTTTGAAAGAAGTTCTACTGTGGATAAAATGCTATCAAACAGCATCTCAGGTTGGCTCCAGTGGCTTGCACCTATAATCGTAGCTACTCCAGAAGCTGAGGCAGAAGGACTGCTTGAGTCCAGGAGTTCTGAGCAGTAGTGAGCTATGATTGTGCTACTGCACTTTTGAAAAAAGAAGTCAATTAAAATGGTAAACTTTATAGTTGTCTTATTTTAAGAAATTGCCACAGCTACCTAAATCTTCAGCAACCACCACCCTGATCAGTCAGCAGCCATCAACATCGCGGCAAGACCCTCTACCAGTATGAAAGATTACGGCTCGATGAAGGCTCAGATAAGTTTAGTGCTTTTTTTTTTTTTTTTTTTTTTTTTTTTTTTTTAGAAATAAGGCCTTTTCTGTGTTTTTAAAATTTATTTCTTGTTTTTGAGACAGAGTCTTGCTCTGTCACCTACGCTGGAGTGCAGTGGCACAATCCCTGCTCACTGCAACCTCTGCCTCTTGGGTTCAAGCAATTCTCCTGCCTTGGCCTCCCAAGTAGCTGGGATTACAGGCATATGCCACCATGCCCAGCTAATTTTTGTACTTTCTTAGTAGAGACAGGGTTTCACCATGTTGGCCAGGCTGGTCTCGAACTCCTGACCTCAAGTAATCTGCCTGCCTCCACCTCCCAAAATGCTGGGATTGGCATGAGCCACCGTGCCCAGACAATAAGGTCTTTTTAATTAAGGTGTATATATTGTTCTTTTAGATATAATGCTGTTGCACATGTAATAGACTACAGTATAGTACAAACATAATTTTATATGTATGAAGAATCAAAAAAATTTCTGACTTGACTTATTGCAATACCTGCTTTATTGTGGAGGTCTGGAACTGAACTCACAGTATCTCCAAGGTATGCCTGTAACCACCAGACACACTTAAACATGATTTCAATAGATCATAGGAACTAAGTAGAGAAAGGGAAGAAGAGGAATTGAAACACTTCATTTTCATTATAAATCCTTCTGTTCTGTTTGATTTTGTAATCATGTACATATAGTATAATGTTAACGTTTTTAGAAAAGTATTCAAAGGTTTGTTTTTAACTGGCAACCTACTTTACTTACAATTTTTTTTTTTTTGCATTAACGCTGTTGATATAATTCTAGTTCATTTTCTTAACTGTACATAGTAATAACTGCCCAACTATACAATCATTAACTTATATATTACAGGCCAGGTGTGGTGGCTCACACCTGTAATCCCAGCACTTTGGAAGGCCAAGGTGGGTGGATCATGAGGTCAGGAGTTTGAGACCAGCCTGATCAACATGGAGAAACCACATCTCTACTAAAAATATAAAAAATTAGCCAGGCATGGTGGCACATGCCTGTAATCTCAGCTACTCAGGAGGCTGTGGCAGGAAAATCGCTTGAACCCAAGAGGCAGAGGTTGCAGTGAGCTGAGATCATGCCATTGCACTCCAGCCTGGGCAACAAGAGCAAAACTCCATCTCAAAAAAAAAAACAAAAAAACTTATCTATTATAATATTGATAAACATTCAGGTTATTTTTGAAGTTTCTCTACTAAAAGCAATAGTACAATGAAAAACTCCTATCTCCAATCTCCATGGCACCTCTGATATCTCAGGATGAGAATATCCCCAGCAAAAAGAAGCTACCTTTCTCTAGAATATAAAATTAAGTTTTGTCTTGTAGAAGATTCAAGGAACTCAGCAAGTTTCAAAAAGTTGTAGAGAAGCGTTTTCAAAAGTGTAACAGTTACAATGCCATGGATATAGCAACAACTTGATAAAAAAAACAAAAAACAAATAAAACTCTATCTAAGGCTGGGCATGGTGGCTCACGCCTATAATCCCAGCACTTTAGGAGGCTGAGGAGGGAGGATTGGTTGAGCCCAAAAGTTCGAGAGCAGCCTGGGCAACATGGTGAAACCCCACCTCTACAAAAAAATACAAAAAATTAGCCATGCATGATGGCTCATATCTTTTAGCCCCAGAAACTCAGGAGGCTGAGGTAGGAGGATCACCTGATCCCAGGAAGTCAAAGCTGTAATAAGCCATGATCACACTAATGCACTCCACATTGTCTCAGGGAAAAAAAAAATCCTCCTATCTACTCACACACGTGCAAAATTTTAATCTGTTTGGTTGTCTTCAAACTTTTTATGTTCCCCCAAAGAATTATTAATATTTTCCATGTTTTTAAAACAAAAATTCAAGACTTTATATGGATTTCACCCATTTTTCATTAATACCCTCTTTTTGTTACAATGCATTTAGTTGTCTTATCTCCCCAGTCTCAAAGGCTGTTTTTCACTTACACTCAGGAGATACTTGTTTAAGGACTGTCATTTGTATAAACTTAAGCAAAAACTTTAACTTCTCTGATCCTCAGGTCTGTTTGCTATAGAATGAGGAAATACCACTATCTGAGAATATCTAATAAGATAACAATATGAAAGGGTCTTATAAACTATTTTCATACTGGGAGTATATATTTGCTTAATGTGTATTATTCGCAAGCTAGTCAAGGATCAGAAATGTCTTCTCTTATAAAATGTCCAGAGAGAATTAAAATTATCTTCCCCATCCCCACACCCCACCAAATATACAACTTCATCTTTATATTTACATGGAGAACCCAAAGACTCTTGACATGTTCATAAAGGACTTACATATAGTAAGATGCTTGAGAAGCTCTAAGGAAAAAATCATAATGTAAGACTAAAGAAATGATAATATAAAATTTATTTAATGTTCTAATCTTATTAATAAAAGTCATATAATTCTTTTTTTTTGAGACAGAGTCTTGCTCTGTCACCTAAGCTGGAGTGCAAGGGCATGATCTCAGCTTATTGCAACCTCCACCTCCCAGGTTCAAGCAATTCTCTTGACTCAGCCTCCTGAGTAGCTGGGATTACAGGCACGTGCCACCACACAAAGGTAATTTTTGTATTTTTGGTATAGGAGGGGTTTCGCCATGTTGGCCAGGCTGGTCTTGAATGCCTGATCTCAGGTGATCTGCCCACCTTGGCCTCCCAAAGTGCTGGGATTACAGGCACGAGCCACCACGCTCAGCTGTCCATGTAACAGTTAATAAGGGAGAAATTTAAGCCAATTTCTAATTCCTTAATATCTACTACCATTTCTACTTCTTATTTGTTTTTTCGTTCATCTATTTAATTTTTACATTTTAGAAATAATCTGAAAACAGGCTTGAAAACTGAGCATTATAAAGAGAATGAACGATAACATGGAATTAACAACATGAGCATCCCATTTAAATTTTATAATATATATAAAGAAAAAAGACCAAAAAAATAAAAGAAAAAGAAAAAAGAAAAATAAATAACTTTTATAATATAATTCTATAAACAATAAAAATTACATTCTCTGATATCCATGGACAATGAGCAAAAATTTTCTTAGCTATAAATTTAAGCACCACTTTTCTTAAAACTTAGTGAAAAATTATAAGCCAACCTTTTAAATTTGGTAACAGGAAACTCAGCCAGTAACACTTTAACAAAGTGTAGTATGTAAGATTTTAATAAATATTTTTGTTTGGGCTTTAATGCTACTAGGTTTGTTTGGTTTTTTTTTGTTTTTTTTTTTTTACAAACATCCTAGTAGGATTCAACCACTGAGAATTATATTAAATACTGACTCTTAACTACCAGCTAGATTCTAACAGGACCTCAAGACAAAGACATCTTTTAGGACAAAGCATGAGCTCATGGGAACGTACTAATTTATCTGATATAGCACAGTGCCCTACTTCTTAGTAGCAAGACCTTTCCCTTGCTCTATACACATTACACCCATTGATAATCATGGGAGCCTGACGCAGGAAAGAAGCACCATGTGGCCTCTTGGAAGGGAAAAATTTATGTCTGCTTTTGAATGTTGTTTGCCACCTGGCAGCCAGCCAATCCAATATAAACATCCCCATTCATAAAGCACTGGATAATTCCTTGTCTTCAGTAAATTCCAGTCTTTTGAAAAGGTCAAATTCAATTTGAGAAATGGGAAATCATTATACTTTAAGAAGGCCCAGAACATAGCATACATTAAAAGACAGTACAGTACTGACAAATAATCCAAAATACGTAGCTGAGATAAAAATCTACACAATAACAGCTGCCATTTGGGGGCTGTTTTTAATGTGTTAAGCATTGAGCTAAACGCTTTACATAAATCATCCAATTTGATTCTCGCAAAAATCAGGTAAATGGACATTATCCATATTTTGCAGGTGAGGAAAGTCAATCTTAGAGAGGTTAACTGGCAGAACCAAGATTGTAAAACCCTTGGGCTCCTAAAACACTATAGCATACCTACCATTAACTCTAGAACAAGGGCAACCATATTAGCCAAGTGTTTGGATATAGCCTACTCCTTGGGAAATCACTTTTTAAATTTATGCTGCAATCTTACTTGATACTTTGCTTAGTTTTCTATAGGTAGTGGTTTTTTCTTTCTTAATATCTATAGTAGTGACACTATTGATTAAATACACCCTCAGATTCTTAAGTGTTAAGAAGACTGAAAATATGAAAAAGAAAAATAGGATAACCTTTAACAGAACAAGGTGAGTACAAGCATCTTCCATTTAACCTAACCACCACCATTTTCTTTTGATATAATTATCAAACTTTTCATGCAATCATTTTCTGCACAGTCAGAGGCAGAGCTCCATTTCAGTAAGAAAGATATGAGGAGACACTTTTCCAACTCCCACAACCCCGAATATGAATCTTACAGGCACCAAGCTGGTTAACAAAGTCAACTCCCATCCTGACAGACCAAGAGCTCAAATACTTCAATACTGTGGTGACCCTGACCTTTTACATTATTCTAAGATGCCTTACATTAAAGCTTAAACAATTCCCGAAGAGCCAGTGCCACAGGAATTTCTACAGTTCATGGAAAAATCTGAAAAGCACAGATAACAATTTCTTTGTAACCAAATCTCCAAAAATGGGAATTACAGTGCTAGAAATGAAGGCAGCTTTCCCATCAGATAAATGAAAGCAAAGAACAAAGGTCAAGGGTCATGACATCATTTCACTGAATCTAAAGTCCTCAATACCAAACATGTGACCAAATTCAGTCTTCCAAACTGTTGACAATTTAGCTGGGTATCTTTACTGTGTAAATCTGAATATACTGTTTAAATCATAGATTTCATTTACAAAATCAAACTACCAAGATGCAGGATACACTAAGGTGTGTATATTACATAATTAGTAAAACACCCCAATGGCTCCAACTACAATTAGATTTTTCCCGTAAGGATTGAATGCGTGGTAATCAGACAGATCATCTGTGACTCCACAATCAGAAGGATTTAGACAATTTCCAAATCTGAAAACCAGGTTATTGCAATGACTTTGAAATACAGTTCTAGGAAAATATGTCATTAAATAAGACTAAAAATAAATGCTAAAAAATTTTAAGATAATTATGACCCTAGTTTCACAGAGATAACTGTTTTGATATTATTTAAATTTATTATTGATACTATATACTGATTTAAAGAGAAAGAAATAACATGAAATATTATATTGCTTGCTCCAAGGAAATCTTAATATATCTTAGTCTTTTTTTGACAATTCAAATCTGCTGAAGCTCAATACAGAGTTACCTAAAATTCCACCGCAATAGTACATTTTTTTAAGACCACATCTTAGAAGAGACAATGCTGTAACGACCATATTAAAGCAGTTCCATTAAATACATTTCCACAGAGGAAATGTACATAACTGTATTAAACCAAACTGTAATCCTCCCCAGATCTTGTTAGGGTAAGCCTTTATTCTGTTGATAATAATTATCAGTAATCCCTTACAAACAAGAACACTTCTCACTCATGACTGATTCATAAAAAGTAGAATCAGCGAGTTTTGCTACTGTAGTGTCATTTCAAGCTGAGGCTGCTTAAGTGATTTTGAATTCACTTTACAAGAAGTAAAAGTTATATGCCTTTTAATTCTGAATTCTTTGTTAAATTTCCTTTAGGGCACAAAATTATGACTGTTTTGATTATATAAAGACCATTTCCATATTTTAAATTTCATATTTATTTTTAAACATTTAAATATATACTTATTCTACAAATCATCATTTATTCATTAATATTACTCAGATTATTTCTGTCTTTTAAAACAAGGTCTAAACAACTGACAGAGTTCTTAAGCTAACTTGATACGTAATTCATAAATCATGAACATGATGCAGTTTCTAAGAAAACTGAATCATCTGGGACTGGGGAAACAAATGATGCAGCCAAGAGTTTTGATTTCCTATGTGGCTGTCAGCAAAACAAATACCTTCCTTATGATTGAGTTAGTTTATGTAGAAACAAGGTAAAATACAAGGTCTTTAGAAAATCACATTCACTATTGGAAGACAAAATTTCCATGTTATCTTAAAAAATAAAACAGAACTTACTATTACCCCAAATTTTAAATTAATATCACCATGGAGTCAAAAATACTATCCCAGAACTACTACAGTAGTTATACCAGCTCTTAAGTAAAAACAAGCAGATTCACATTTTGGGGCGGGGGGCGGAACCCTTCAGTATTTCCTAGTTAAGCAGAATGATTAAATAACAAAACAACTGGTTAAACCATCAATTTGGCTAAATTACTTTTATTGAATAAAGCAAGCATGAGATGTCACTCTTCAAAGAACTAGAATAAGCTGCTAACATGTATTATCTACCACGTGCCTACAGGCACAATTCTAAGAGCATAACTCAAATTAATCCTCAAAACAGATAAATATTCCCATTTCGGAGATATGGAAATTGATGGACAGATGAGATACATGCTTTGCCCAGATTTAAACAGTTGGGAAGTGGCATATTTTGTTCTAAAACCAATATCGAATATAATGTAATGATAATTTGATGATTCAGAAAAGAGTAGAATATTTAGTCCCAAATACAGACTCTTTCTGAAGTTAAATCATGACTGTACAAAAATGCAGACACCACATAGACACAGATGTCCCAAATCCCTCCATGAGAAATCGCTTTGATTTCCCTGAAGGACCCTGAGAGTGCTGACTCGAAAACCTCATCAGGACGGGGATAGTGACAAAGTTCTGATTTCAAAACAATGGACTTTCTGAATCCATCTAAGACTAACAGTGTAACAACAATCTGATTTAGTCAATAGCAAATTATTTTCAAATCTCATCTTCTAAAAAATTTTTTTTTTTTTTTTAATTTTTAAAACCAGAATATTTATTGCATGACTAAATCGGTGAAATTCTTAAGATGAACTGGATGCTGCAACAGCTGCCCTCTTGGGTTTAGGTGTTGTTCCTTCACGGAATCCATGCCCGAATCTGCGGTATACAATTTTTAGATGCCTCATTCGACCAGTCCCGGTAGTATTTCGTCTTTTAGCCTTGGCACTCCAGTTATTCTTTCTCTTGCGCTTGGCGGGGTAGCCACATTTGCCGCAAGTCGACTTCTGAAGGTGGTAGGCCTTAGAGCCGCAGCGGCGGCACAACATGTGCATCTTATTACGACGCTTCCCAAACAATGACGTTCCCTTCGTCATCCTGCTTCTGCGACAGGGACCAGAAAGCTAAAAAGTTTTAAATAGAAATCCTGTTTTCTCCCCCACTTTCCCATAAATGAGGAAAAAATTTAAAATACATATTCTGTGTAGCACTTTAAGTTATTTTAATAAACTTAAGTTATGCCCAATCTACAAAATACTCAAGTGGAAAATGGGGTGATTATGAGCTAGCCCAAAACTCTGAAAATTAAACTCATAAACACATAGTAGGAGAGATTCAGACAGTGACAGACAAAAAGTTAGAGCAAACTTTTCCAAGCAATATTGGAAAAATCAAAGGAAGACTGAACTAAATGCAAAGGAAAGCTGTGGCCTAATCAATGGTATTAACATAATCCAAAGGAATAATGTGTAAACAGCTACAGCTGGAGACTGGCCGTGTGGCATAGAGAAAAGACAGCCCCTAGGAGCAAGCGTTTGGCAGTGTTCATCAGCGATGCTGACCATAAAGGGAGCCCTGAGCAGCTGCTACTAACCATCTGATTGTGGGTAAGAATAACTATTTGGCAGACGTGGGTGCAACAGGCCATCATTACTTGATGGTAAAGATGACAATGATGATAATCATAACAACTACTAACTTGGATTGCGCAGTAAACTTTTTGCCAGGCGTAACATTAGGCCTTTAACATACATCAATTCACTTAACCCTTAGACAAAATCAATGAGATATTACCCCTATTTTATAGACAAGGAAGAAGAGGCTCAGAGAAGCTAAGAAACTTGCCCAAGGTCACTTCATAAGTGGCAGAACCATGATTTGAACCCAGAGATGAGTCTATATAATATACCTATAACTGTATATAATATACCTGTAGAGATGGCTGAGAGAAATTTAAAGGAAACCTAAATATATACTTTGTTCACAGATTAAATGACTCAATATTATTACTTGTGAATTTCTCCCCAAATGATTTTTCTTTCTTTTTTTTTTTTTTTTTTTGAGATAGGGTCTTCCCTTGCTCTGTCCCCCAGGCTGGAGTGCAAGTGGCAGAATCTCAGCTCACTGCAACCTCCACTTCCCAGGCTCAAGCAGTTCCCCATCACCTCAGCCTCCCAAATAGCCGGGACTACAGATGAGTGTTTTTTGTAGAGACAGGGTTTTGCCATGTTGTCCAGATTAGTCTTGAACTACTGGGCTCAAGCGATCCACTCACGTTGGCATCCCAAAGTGTTGGGATTACAGGTGTAAGCCACTGCGTCCAGCCTCCCAACTGATCTTTAGACTCGACACAAATATAGTCAAAATCATGGCAAATATTTTTATAGAAACTGATAAAAAAAAAACTGATTTTAAAATTTACATGGAAATATAAAGGAATAGACTGGCCAAAACAATTATGTAAAAGGACAAAACGGGACTCACATTATCTGATTGCAACATTTAAAGCTACCATCATCAAGATGGTGTGGTAATAGCATAAAATTAAACACATGAATCAATGGAACTGAATAGGGTCCAGACAGACCCAGCAATATAAGGTCAACAGATTCTTAACAGAGGTGCCAAGGTAAATCAGTGGAAGAAAGGACAGTCTTTTCAACAAATAGTGCTGGAACAAGTAGACATTCATACATAACTAACATATGTACCTAGCGTCACATACAAAAGTTAATTCAAAACAGAGGATAATCCTAAATGTAAGGGATAAAACCACAAAACTTCTAGAAAAAAATGTAGGTGCATATCTTTATAATCTTGGGTTAGGCAACAACTTCTTAGAGATGACGTCAAAAGTATGAACCACAAAAGAAAAAAACTGGTAAGCTGGACTTCATCCAAACAAAACTTTTTGCTGGTCAAAATACAATCCCTATGCTCCCATTTCCATGCACACTATGGCTTCTCATACAGCTTTTCTAATAGAAAAAAAATGCACTAGTCTTCTATCCAACATGAATGTCCAAACTACCTGGCTGTTGTATTCTTTTCATTATATGTTAATAAACTGAAGTTCCGGTTTACACATCAGGTAACTCGCTGTTTGTTTACCTAGAAAGGGCGAGTCTCCCTGGGCTAAGAACCAGACCCTGAGGTATGATGACTTCATCCAAGTTACACCTCAATGACTTCTGGGCCACATACCCAGGCCCTAATGAAGTCCGGCAACTGTTTGTTATGGTTTCTTGTGAAAAACAGTATTTTGTTAAAAAAAAAATTGACTGAAATTGTCCATGCTGCTACTTTTTTCTCAAAAATACAAAAGTCTATAGGAATAGTTAATATTTGTTATTAAACACTCCAGCAAAAAGTCTGAGAACAAAAAGGGTTCAGAGACATGAATGGTTTGAAATAAAAATGTACCACAGTAATTCATTAAAAAAACCTAATACAGTGGGGAAAAAATGTAAAATTCATGTTTTCTATTCTCATTTTTAAAGTCATGGAGAAGAAAGGGCAAAAAATGATCTACCATTTACTTAACATATTGTGATTATTTCCTAAATGAAAATAATAAAATTATCCACAATTGAGTTAAACCAACATTTCTTTAATAAACTATAGACATAGCTACTTAGGTTCAGCATAAAGTATCATTCTATTTACTAATTGCTATTCAAATTAAATTTGATTTCCCACGACTAGTAAGATGTATTCTACAATTTGTTTTCCTATAGTAAGCTTCAACTGAGAGGTTAAAATACATGAACCAGTGATACTTTTATAATCAGCAGATGGAGCACAAGCTAATAATAGAAATTAGACAACATTTCCTCCCACCTGCTGGTATTCTGTATTTATCAGTCAGTGATAACCAGTAAATTGTGAATAATGGCTAGTGGGCAAATTTGTCGCGTGGGCCTGGTTTAAGTCTGGCTTATACTGGACTGCCTAATGTGAATCCCATAGGGCTGTGCAGACTCCCTAATCACCCATGCTGCCCTCCATGGTCGGCTGCAATGTCAAATCACTCAGCATCTGATGGCAAAGGGAACAGCTGGGAGGCAGGATAGTGTGAGGACTCTCTACACTACCGGCTCACTTCTCCCAAACCTCCCCACCCTCTCTTGAAAGGCACTCATCCCTCTTCTGCCCTACAATTTGCTTCCTGGTACTCTCCTTAAGCTTCCAAGATACTACCACACCCCAAATTCCTTCTCTCTCTCCCACTCTAAAGTCAATCCCCTCAGTCACAAGTATTCAAGGAATGGGCCTGGTATCAGGGAACAATTCTCAGCTGCCCCTCCCTGAGGCATAACTTCTGAATGCTCCAAGCATCTTTTTCTGTTAGGGCATCAGTCAGGGTGCTATCTAGAGTCTCAAGGGGTATACAAAACTTTCGAACACCATCAGCAACCTTATTTCACAATCTAACCATTTGAGTGGTAGCATAAATTAAATTTCATAATGAATACTGCCATCTTACAATGATTATATTTTTATATAGTCAAACATTAGAAACCAAAGAAACTAGAGCCTGCCAGGAGAACTGCTTGAACCCCGGAGGCAGAGGCTGCAGTGAGCCGAGGTCATGTCACTGCACTCTAGCCTGGCGCCTGGTGACAGAGTGAGACTCTGTCTCAGGAAAAAAAAGAAAAAGAAATTAGAGCCTGCAATATACTATCCCTCATAATTCTACTTGAAAGAAAACATGCAAAGCATTAAAATATTTAATAAATCATTGACTGGCGCTTGCACACATTTAATTTAATCTCCCACCTTCCACACAGATCACTGATAAAATCGTAGTAAACATAACTATTCATGATTCACTCTGTGGCAAGATACTCAATAAAGCTTAATTATGCTTATCACCTTGAACTAGGACAAGAAAAGAAACTGATATATTTCAGACAGATTTTCAATCACAAGAGCATAACTTTTAAATAATCTTTCTGCTTCATTTTCTCCTAAGAAATGATACGAACAATTTAAATTTTGATATGCAAATGTTTAGGAATTTTAAATATAGCATTTTTACTTATCAGTATTACTTTACTTTGTTATTTTTGTCTTCTAGTAGCACTAAATGTTTTAGCCTATAAAAAAATAAAAGGATGACAACCTGTACTTTCAGTAAACAGATAAAGAGTACATTTTAGTTATAATGTTAATATATTTATGGGCCAGCTGCAGTGGCTCACACCTGTAATCCCAGCACTTTGGGAGCCCAAGGTAGAAGAATGCTTCAAGCCAGAAGTTTGAGATCAGCCTGGACAAAACAGCAAGACTCAATCTCTACAAAAATTTTAAAAATTAGCCAGGCATGGTGGCAAGTTGCAGCTTCTTGGGAGGCTGAGATGGAGAGATCGCTTGAGTCCAGGAGTTTAAGGCTGCAGTGAGCTATGACTGTGCCACTGCAATCCAGTTTGGGTGACAGAGCATGACACCAATCTCTTAAAAAATATATGTATCAAGCCTGTAATCCCAGCACTTTGGGAGGCCAAGGCATGCAGATCACGAGGTCAGGAGTTCGAGACCAGCCTGATCAACACAGATGAAACCGGGACTCCATTAAAAATACAAAAATTAGCCGGGTGTGGTGGCGTGTGCCTGTTATCCCAGTACTCAGAAGGCTGAGGCAGGAATCACTTGAACCCAGGAAGCAGAGGTTGCAATGAGCTGAGATCGGACCACAGCACTCCAGCCTGGGCAACAGAGCAAGACTCCGTCTCAAAAAAATATGTATGTATTATATTAATATACAACATGCTACCACCCTTCCAGAAATGGTGGCATTTTATAGCAATACACTGAGGCTACGTCAGCTATTCATAACACACCCAACTATAAACATGTTAATTCTAAGGAGTTTCTTGTTCAACCATGTGTAAAAATTTGCATATTCTATGTAAAAAATACATGTTCTTACCTTTTAAGAACCTAATAATTTGCAAATCCCCTTCTGAAATATGTGATCATTCATATAATGTTAAAGCAGTAAGGGACATCAGATGTAACAATGCAAACTACACATCAGATACACTAAATTCCCACCATTCCTACCAAAATTAAAAGGCAAGTGATTTGCTCAAGGTCTCATAGCAAAAAAAAAAAAAAAAAAAAGCAGCATCAGGATAACTCTAGGTATCCTGACTCCAAGTGTGCTTTATTCCTCCTGCTACATCATGTTGTCTTCATTTAAAAAAAAAAAAAATAAATAACCAAGATACAGCCTCCTTTCAGGCTGGAACACCTAAGGTTTCCAAGGAGTTCTGACCAGCAAAAAGCCTGAGAGAAAAAAAGAACAGGAAGCTGGGTATGGTGACTCTTACCTATTATACCAGCACTCTGGGAGGCAGAGGCAGGAGGATCACTTAAGTCCAGGAGTTTAAAACCAGCCTGGGCAACATAGTGAGATCCTCATTTCTACAAAAACTACAAAAATTAGCCAGGTATGGTGGCATGCGCCCATAGTCCCAGCTACTTGGGAGGCTGAGGTGTGAGGATCATTTGAGCCTGGGAGGTCAAGGCTGCAGTGACCTGTGACTGTGCCACTGCACTCCAGCCTGGGCAACAGAGCGAGACCCTGTCTCAAAAATAAATAAATTAATTAAAAGACCAGGTGTGGTGGCTCACATCTGTAATCCTCACACTTTGGGAGGCCGAGGCGGGTGGATTACCTAAGTTCAGGAGTTCAAGACCAGGCTGGCCAACATGTTGAAACCCCAGATCCCCATTTCTACAAAAACTACAAAATTAGCCAGCTACTTGGGAGGCTGAGGTAGAAGAACTGCTTGAACCCAGGAGGCAGAAGTTGCAGTGAGCTGAGATCATACCACTGCACTCCAGCCTGGGTGACAGAGTGAGACTTGTCTCAAAAACAACAACAACAAAAGGTAGGATGGGGAGCATGTTCCCAGCCCCAAACTGAGGGATGAAGCAGGAGGTACTAGGCCCCTGACAGTGGAGAAAAGAATAAGCCAGGAAAGTCTCTTGGCTGACACCAGGGAGGGATCCAGAGAAAAGCCAGGTCCTCTCCCCATGCTACCAGAAGGAAGTGTGCCATGGATCCAGCTCTGGACTTTCTGAATGGAATGAAGTAAAACCACGGGATGCTAAATTGTCATCAATATTATGCCTTGGTTTCCTAACAGAACATGTTAAGGAAATATGCTAACATGAAGTCTATTTAAGTCCATTTAAAAAGAAACTCTGAAGCAAATCCATTTTTGTAAATTGGATACTGTCTTTCATTTAAAATGGAGAAGAAAAAGCCAAATCTTAAAGTTAACTACCAGCTGATGATGCAACTGTGTCAGCCTTATTTTCCCACTTGCCTTGTAAGCACATGGTGTCCTGCCAAAGGTCTTTCTCATTTTCACCAGCCACAATCTGATATATCAATGTCAAGGTCACATTGAAAACAAGAGAAAGCACTCATTTTTTTTTTACTAAAAGATAATGTGATTAGAAATATAAGTTCCTTGATAAGACAAAAGCAGGCCAGGCACAGTGGCTCACACCTGTAATCCCAGCACTTTGGGAGACCGAGGCGGGTGGATCACTTGAGGTCAGGTGTTTGAGACCAGCCTGGCCAATGTGGTGAAACCTCATCTCTACAATAAATAAATAAATAAATGCCAGGCATGGTGGGGCATACCTGTAATACCTATAGTCCCAGCTACTCAGGAGGCTGAGGAACAAGAATTGCTTGAACCCAGACGGGGAAAGTTGCAGTGAGCCCAGATGGCACCACTGCACTCCAGCCTGGGTGACAGAAAGAGACTCTATCTCAAAAAGAAAGAAAGGAAAAAAAAGAAGCAAATATTCTATGGTAACTGATATAAATCTAACGAAAATTCTTCACAGTTCTATAATGTGGGTATCATGTCTTTTAAACAGCTTACTTAGTTTTATATTAGGCTTTTCTTGTTGTTTGTTTGAAACTGAAATTACTCCCTTAAAAATAAACTCAAATGATTTTCTAGCTGCTTAAAAAGACAGTAGCTAAAGAAATGTCTTAATCAGGTCATAACTAATTCTAATAAAGATGAAAATTTACTAATAAATTTAAAATAAAAATTTTCAGAAAAAAACATCTAAAAATAGTAACCCTGAAACATAAACTGTATTCTACAGGAAGAAAAAACCACCCAAGGTAAATCTTATATGGGGTAAAATATTTCGAATGAGAGATCAAAACTACTATAAATCAGCTTTTAATATTCTGAAAGATTTGTGCTAAATGAAGCAGACAAATGTTTTAAATGTGGGACATTATTAAAAATCTCAAATTCTGCCATAAAACACTGAAATGAAATAGTCTTGAGTATCAAACCTCAGAATATGTTTTTACATATTACATATTACAAACCCTAGATGTAAATATTCTCATTTAATTTAAAATGTTCACTTACAAAGCAAATATTTTTTAAAATTCTATTTTAACATATTCAATTCTCATGTTATTTAAGAAATACAAATTTGCCTAAAGAAACTATAAAGAAATATAAAAATATTTGAGTTCTTTTATCTACCAACAGTTACTCTTTTTCAATACAAATAAAACAAGTATAAATAAAAAAACTAGTTTCCTACTACTCGAAAAATAATTAAAATACAAATTTGAGATGCACTTTTCAGAAAAACATTCTTTTAAGCCAGCCCACTTTCAGAAAAACAGTTCTTAATGCTATAAGAAAGGCAGGGGAAATGAAAATTCAAAAATCAAATGAAGTTTTTGTGGTTGGTAATATTTTACTGTTTGCTTTTACAGGTCTATTTTTTCTGTGGAAATTTTTCTAATCTATTATACTAGAGTTTCATTATGATGCTGTTCTTTGGGATCCAAGATTATATGCCCCAAGAGATTAAAACTTCAATCATTAAGAACCTTGTAGGTTTAAAACAGACCTATCTTATTTTAAGCATGACAAAAAAAAAAAGTTACCAGGTAGTCAAATAAAATAAAAATTTGCAACTTTCATTACTCATGTAAAGAGATTCCTAAGTCTACACATGCTTTTTGTTATCAGTAACTTAAAAATACACTGATTCTTAAAGAGAAAATAAAAACAAGAATGCAGCAATTGTGATGTTCTCAACATTCAAACAGAATTATACATTATTTCTGTTACATTTATTATACAAACCAATATAGGTTCACATGATGAAGACATATTTCTATATTATTTCATTTTTAAAATAAAAAATGTATGTATATGGAAAATGAGCAAAGAAAACAAACTATTTCACTTCATTAAATTTTACTTTACTATTACACAAGGTATTTTTGTATGACATATGATGCTACTGCTCACTAAATAAATAAAAAGCAAAAGCACTCTTTGATCAAAATCCTTCCACAAATGGAAGGACTGAGAGAATGACAGAATGCTTCTATTTGGGGATGTCGCTGCCTTAAAAATTAGCAGAGACTGTCCTGGTGACAGAAATAGCACCTGCCACAAACAGTCCTGCAGAGGAGGATTTAACCTCCTAATAAGTCTATGGCAGACCAGAGAAAACAGTTAATTTGAAGCATCTCTTTTTTTTCACCCTGTTCACAATGTGGCAGTTTCCTTCAACAGCATTTGTCACAGCAAGTTACAGCTGTGCCTTCAGCAAAGAAAAGCTTAATTGCACCACACAACGGAACTATTAAAAGCGAACCCTGAAAAATGAAAATGAACTCCCTACTCTTAAGATGTTTGGCAGAAGACTCCAAAGGTAACTCTAGAGGTGTATTTGGTCCAAAATAACTAACGATATCTTTAAAGTTTAATTGCTGAATCAAAATGTTATTGAACTAAAAGAGTTAGAGGCAAAATATACACTGAAAGCTTTTATCCGTTTATTCAGTGGTACTCCCACCATGTTTGAAAAATGATTTGAAGTCACTCACAAAATTACAGCAAGATAAATTAGAGGCAGGACGGTGGCAGAGACAGCACAGTGTAGTTAAGCCCTGAGGGGGCAAAGACTGCAGAGCCACACAGCCGAGGTTAGAATCACGGTTCTGCCACTCACTATAATCCCCTGGTGTGGTCCTGGGCAAGTCACTCAGCCTCTCTGTGCATCCATTTCCTCATCCATAGAATAAAAACTATAATGCTTACTTCATGGAGTTACTATGCAGATTAATTTAACATATGTAAAGCATTTAGAAGAGTATCTGGCAAGCAGAAAGCCTGAAAGAGAAAAGTATAGAGGAGAATAGGGTATAAAAGAAAATCGAGCTATAAATAAGGTCAATGCACACAGCCTCCTATAATGTGCAGTATATACAAAAGACTTTTCTTTTCATAGTTGCCTGTCACACAAAGGTATACAAACACAAATTTTAAATTTGAGGCATTTATAACCACTCCATTTTTCTAGGCCAGGACAGCTTTAGTCTATCATGACCACACTGAGCAAATTAATTAGGCACCTTCTTTATCTGGCTTGAGTTTGTCACCTTTTTCCAAAAAGGACTATGACCAATTCAAGCAATTTTTAAATCACAGAAGGACTCCGCTTTTAGAACTGGGTGAAAGGTCTGTGCACATGCCCTTTAAAGATGATCCCAATAATGAGATACCTCTGAAGCCCAAGTCCCAGCACCTCTGCCTCCCCTAAGTTCAGAGCTTGAGCCATTTCAGAGGACACCAGGAGTGTAGCAACTAAGGTTAAACTAGAAGAGCTGACCCTGTAAGATTATAAAATATTGTAAATATCTGGTTTCCCACTCTAATTGAAATATTTTAGCCAATAATGACCCAATCAATAGCAACTATACTAAATGAAAAACACTGCAACACTATTAAATAAAATGTGTTTCTACTATTAGCAACTATTAAATATTTGCTAGCATCTAAATAGACATTAGATGCTATTAAATATTTGCTAGCATCTAAATAGACATTAGATGCTATTAAATATTTGCTAGCATCTAAATAGACATTAGATGCTATTAAATATTTGCTAGCATCTAAATAGACATTAGGCATTCAGAACACAAAGATGACTTCATACAATTTGGGTATTTGATAACAAAATGATGAAAGATCACGGTCTCATGCCCTGACTCTGAAAAAAATTAAGATTGAGTAATTTATTCTGCTTTTCTTTCTTCCTCCATTCTCCATGAGATTTTAGGGTTCTAGCAATAAATGTCTGTTCTAGCAATAAATGCCTCATCTCTGAGATTTGCTCAAAGGGGCAACTAACTCGAGGGTAGAAAAATAAATACCCTGAAGGGGGTACTCCCTCAACTCATTAATATCACAATCTCTCCCCTAAAACTGCCTGCTGACTTAATTCCAATTTTATATCCCCCTTTAATGAAGTCAGTTCAGTAACAGGAGGTAAATCTAAAGTCACAGGGCTTAATAAGCTGACGAAAATTTAAGAACCTTGGCAAGCTGCTTACCTGGTATTTTTATTTTTAGCTTCCTGTAAAGCCAAACTAATGCAAAAAGAAGTTCAATACTCTTTGAGGAGAATAGTGAGATCTGTTTATAGCCCCTTTAATATATCCTGTTTTGCACAAAGAATAGGCTTCATCCACTTCATGCAGATTCAGCCAATAAAGAGATTTAGCAGAGCACCCAAAGCTGTCATGTGTAAGCACACTTATCTTTGTCCCTAGTGTATTATTATAGGCCTATGGTTCAATTGCATAGCAACAACACTCTTCTGTAATTGCTCTGGTTGCTCATTATAAGCATCCTGGCAGTTTATTAAGAAGCCTTATCTATTAAATAAACAGCACCAAAGGAATCCCCTATCATGTGCAGGACTGAGGTGATGGTAGTTAGCAGGAGATACTCAACAAGCCTCAGAGTTTGCACTCTGGTTAGTCTATGTTTCCTTTAATTTTAAATTTCCTATGTTCACAAATATATTCTAAGTACAAGGAGACAGCTATTTTAAATAGGCTGAATTTTTTTTTTTTTTTTTGCTTCTTCTACGCTCTTCAGAATCTTCCTACCATATACAAGTACAGCTTGGTAGCAATAATGTTCATATTTAATTTTAAAATTCTCTGCTACTAAGGATCTTTGTAGTCCCTGCTAGATTATAATTTCACAATGTTCTAAAAACCAAGTACAAATGCAGCCTTTGTGAGACCCTGGTCAGAGAACTCACCCAGAGGAATGCCCAGACTCTTGAACCATGGAAGTAGTGAGATAATAAACAGGTGTAGTTTGAAGCCATTTAAACACATGCACGCATGTGTGTGCTCACACACACACACACACAAATTTTTTTTAATGTGGGGAAGAGAGAACTAAAAATAGTTATAAAATAAATTAACAAGGACCATTACTTTTCATTCTGGCATGCCCCTTTCTAATGATAGCCTTTCTTCAGATAACCTTATTGATCTAATATTATAATTTTCTTAAATGAGTAAGAATAGAAAGTTCAATTAATAAAAGCAACTTCATGACTTAAATCAACTAAGAAAATAATATAGCCTTTCTAAAAGAATCTAAGGGCCATATGACTTTATCTTACTTTTCAGATGAAGAAGACAAAAGATGTTCTTTATATATGCAGGTTGGATGTTGGGAAAGCAATTTATGAAAATAAGACTTCTGATGGGATACTTCTGAAGGGAAAAAAATGTTTTGTTTTGCTTCAATAGCCTTAGCATTTTATTACAAAACTCTATGGCAAAATGTCAAGTCATATTTCCTTTGAGTATTCCCTCCCTTTTTATTCAAAACAGTATAATTAGCCAAACTTGTCATTCTTCATTTTTGATGAAATAATACTTTTATGTGTTAAAGGAAACCATGATGATTTTTATAAAGGTTGCAGACACCATCTCTGGTCTGCATTATGATAAACTAATACAGGAAAAGTTGTGCTACCTGGTATTTTACCTTAAAGTTCTAAAATTTTCTGTGGCAAGTGGCGTAACAGTTCCCCAAAGATGTTCATATCCTAATCTTAGAACCTTTGAATACACTCCCCTACGTGGCAAATGGGACCCTGCAAATACAATTAAGCTAAGGATCTTGAGATGGGGGCACTATCCTGGATTATCCAAGTGGACTCAATGTAATCACAAGGGTTACCAACAGAGGGAACTGGGGAATCAGAGTGACAGAAGATGGCACAATGAAGCAGTGGTGGAAGTGACATGGCCATGAGCCAAGGAATGAAGCCCGTCTGAAAAGGCAAGGAAATGAATATCCCCGTACAACTTCCAGAAAGAACACAATTTTGCTGATAACTGTAAGGTCCATTTTGAACTAATGACCTCCAAAACTGTAAGATAATACATGTGTTTTTTCAGCTACTAAGTTTGTGATTATTTGTTATACCAACAAAGGAAACTAATATAATTTCCTTCTGGGGAAAAATGCCAGTTTTTTTTAAAAACAAGGGCCACTGCTATCATGAAGGGAAGGAGGGAAAGCAGGAGGAAACTGAGGTTCGGAAGGAAAGGTTTCTGCCTCCTGGAGGCTCAGCAAAGGAAACAGGAGTATTTATAACATGGGTAAAGCACAGCGCTTGTATCTTTTATAACAGATTGATCTGTGATGGCATGAGAAGTCATAAGACAGACCAAATGGGGCAACAATCATCAACCATTACAATAGAAAACACCCCTTTTACTCTATCTCATGCTCCATCCTTCATAGCTCCAATGATTTGAAGAGTGTGTCATCTCCCAAATGGACTAAACATAATATATAATAATTGATTTTCCTTTTTAATTAGTACAAGACATACTGCATTGTCAGATATATGCTGATCAACATAAAACTCAGAGTAAGTTAATATAACTTCAGACAAAAACAGAACTTATATTTCTGGCCAACTTTATTTGAGATGTTTCCAAAATACAGAAAAGGGTTCTGACCCCAAAGGTTTCAAAGTACTCTGATATGTAACCAATGTCTTCAAGCAATATGATTCCTTTTAGTGGACTGCATATTTTCCATAGGAACTCGTTCCCTATCACACCCATCAAGTGCTCTTTCCAAACTGCTGAATAAGAAAGCTTTTACTTTGATGAATAATACATGTATACATTTAGCACTGGGTCTGACCCTGGGTCATCATTCCATTAATGTTTGTCCATTTTTCCCACCTTTATCCTTATTGACTTTTCCATCTTCAGAAAAAAAGTACTACAGCAAGATCCTGCTTATCTATACCAAGGAAGACAAGTCTAGTAATGCAACTAAAACACATCTTTCCAACCAATTCAGAAATTTCTAATTCCTAATCTCCAACAAAAATACTGTTTTTAATATATTTTATTATGTCTCAAAATAATTCACAACATCCATCAGAAGTATATTTGAGCGGCCAGGTGCAGTGGCTCACACCTGTAATCCTAGCACTTTGGGAGGCCGAGGTGGGTGGATCACCTGAGGTCAGGAGTTCAAGACCAGCCTGGCCATAATGGTGAAACCCCACTTTAAAAAAAAAAAAGAAAGAAAGAAAGAAATATATTTGAGCTCTCACATGGCTAAAACATCTCTACCAGAGAGGAGAAAGAGATGGCAAACTGGGAAAAGCCACAAACGAAAAACATTAGTCTCTAAATTCTGGGTACAGGGTACACTTCTTCAACAAGGTTTGTAGATAAAACAGCTCAATGCATTAAAACATCACTATTTGGAATTTAAAGGTTCTAGAAATGACACAAAAATTTTTCATAATTTCAGGAGCTCTCTTAAGTTTAAGAATATCCATTTTACTTAGTGAAATTATACTAAATGGCATACACTCATTCTTAATTAAGAAAAAAATAATTTAGTAGGCCTCTTCATCCTTGTTTGAACTTGGGGGTTTTAATAACAAAATGTCTCTAACCATATAATCAGAAACACTTTCTTTAAAAATTCAATTATTTAAAAGCAACATTAGAAAATAGCTTAGTATAAGCAAAAGGACAAAAAAACTTTATAAATGCTTTACTAAAATGTATAAAAAATTAACAGGTACTAAACGTCACTTATAGAGCCCTGCTATGTGTCAGGCACTCTGCAAGGGTTGGGTTAATATTGCAATGAACAAAATGGACACTGTCCTTGCCTTCAATGTTTACTGGCCATTGTTAGTTCTTCTCTTATGAACTGCCTATTGAAGTCTCTGCTCTGTTCTTCTACTGAAGAGACAATAGCTTTTCTTGTTGATTTATATAAGCATTCATATATTAAGGATAGTAACATTTTGTCATAAATAAAATTCAAATAAAATGCAAACAATTATTGAAGCAAGTCATAAAATAATTCTGAAGCATGAGTAATTTACTTAAAATGTATCATAGCTGCTACTGCCTCACATTCAAGAATATCTGTAACCTCAACAGGCAGAATGGCAAGGTGGTTAAGACCACAGGCTCTAGAAACAGATGGCTTGGTTTAGAATCCCAACTCTGCCACTTTCAAACTGTAACCTCGGACAAGTTATTTAACTACTATGTGATTCAATTTTAGCAACTGCAAAATAAGGATACTTAGGTACCTACTCCAAGTCATTACTTTGAGGATGACATAATTCACAGAAAACACTTACACTATGCTTGGCCGGCACCATACATGCTCTGTTAAGTGTTACCTGTTTTCAGTAGTATGCCAGAGCAAACTCAGAACAACTGGAGAGTGGATTGTTGACTTTTTAGAATTGTGTTAGCCAATTGTTAAACAAAGCCATCATTAAAAATTAAATTACAGGCCGGGCGCGGTGGCTCAAGCCTGTAATCCCAGCACTTTGGGAGGCCGAGGCAGGTGGATCACGAGGTCGGCAGATCGAGACCAACCTGGTCAACATGGTGAAACCCCGTCTCTACTTAAAATTACAAAAAATTAGCTGGGCACAGTGGCGTGTGCCTGTAATCCCAGCTACTCAGGAGGTTGAGGCAGGAGAATTGCCTGAACCCAGGGGGCGGAGGTTGCAGTGAGCCGAGATTGCGCCATTGCACTCCAGCCTGGGTAACAAGAGCAAAACTCCGTCTCAAAAAAAAAAAAAAAAAAAAATTAAATTACATAAGCCTTCAATTAAATAAATTACACCAACAACAAAGATAATAAATATTCAAACTCATCACTTACTAATTTCTTTATTACATTTATGATTATCTTTGCTTGAGTTTATTTACATCTAGTCCATCCATACAGTGGAAATACTATATGATATAGATATGCTATTGCAGATATCTTCCCAACTCTGCAATCAGTGACATCAACTTGGTTATTTGAAATCAGCCATAAATTATTCACACCAGGAAATGAACAAGTAATATAAATCAAGACTTTTTTTCCTGGATAGCTAGTTGCCAAATACTTACCAGTACATTATTGCCTATTATTATAGTGGTTATTACAACAAATTATCTGTAATTTGTTTTACTTTTAGTTTCTTTTACACAGTTAAAAAAAAAAAAAAGGTGGGGACAGGTTTCAAATCTAAATTTCAGTTATCTTTACTTCTTCTTCCTATATGGAAACTATATATGGACTGCCAAACTGAGATTCCCTTTCAAAATGTGTCCCTATAGAACCATATACCTTTGTCTATAATTACACCACACAGTGGCCTTGCCTTTTCCCAACTTTCAAGGCCCAACAGATTCAGTATTCTTTTTAAATAACAAGGCGAATCTGCCATGGTTCAATATGGAGGCTACCTTAAGAAGACAAAAGCTAAGTGCCAAACTGTCATCAGATACAGTCCACACATCTTTTAAAATTGTTTTGACCTTCTGACTTTACTTAACAACTCAAGTCAATATCAAACAGGCCCACAATCCCTCTAGCTGAAACACAAATATTAACTTTCAGAATAATGGTCAAGTACTCCGATTGCTCATTGCATGTCTTCTGTTGGCATCTAGGACAATATATGGCATAAATAATGTGTTCAGAGGGATCAGCTAAATACTTTGATTCATATCAAACGTGTGGCAATGTTTACACAGCACAGAATGAAGCTTGAAAAGAAGCAAGCTGGCTGGGCCTCAAGACTCACCCTGCATGTTCAGTACCAAGAGGTAGAAGTATAGTGCATATGTATGGGGGCTTAAAGAGTACAAGGACTTTCTCTGGCAACATGATTAAGTGGAAAAAGCGTTAAACCAGAAATGAGACTACCTGGGCTCCAGCTCCAACTCTGGTACTAACTAGTTCTATGAGCTGAATCTCTCTTAGCCTAATTCTTCTCAGAAATAAAATGCAGGAGCTAAATTATACAATCTTGGCATTATGATTCTGCCCTATTATTATTCAGAATAAATGTACTTTTACTACAAAAAGAATCTTTCCTCCAACTGTCCTATGATAACAATGTTACTAAACTGCCCAAATTTAAATATCACATAAATAGAAACATTCACATTAGTAAGAAAATATAGAAATCTGACCTATCATGACTTAATTCTCCAGCTACACACCAACTTTAATATTTTAGGGTTAGCCTAAAACAAAGGCAAATACATGAACTCAGACCACACTTTATTCCCTGCTATACCATCATCAAGCTCAGTTCAGAACTTCCATCAAAGTCTTCCATCAAAGATTTTCATCAAAGTCTTTAATATACACTTTATCCACATGTTTGTTAAGAGAGATGTGGATAGAGAGTATATTAAAGCCTTTGCAGATTGTAAGTCCACAACATTTCTATAGCCTATCTAATTCTAAAGAAAACTGAGGGGGAATTTTATGTACGTTATGAGTCTCATTTAAAGAGAAAAGGACGACAATCTACCTCTGGGCATCATATTGACATTTATTCTCTACCACAAATTTATGAAATCACAGTTTTGAGCCATTAAACAATAGGCAGCACAGGGGAATGTCATATCTGAGAAAAGAGAAACAGACAAGGTGAGCTTACTGCCTGGAGAGTTTCCAGGATACAGTACAGGAAGGGCAAACCAGGGAGGATATAGGACCCAGAGGGAGGCAGCAGTTTTCCCTCAGGTGAAGAGACAGTTCCTCTGAGGAGGTTAAGATAACTAGAATTTGCAGAGCCAAAAGAGACTGCACAAAAGCAAATCCCAGAGATCTGCAAGGGGTTCCATTCTTATCTGAGTGCTACATAATTACATGTAAGGAAACTGTATGAGGCCAGGTGAAGAACCATCAGAAAGGAGTAGGTAGAATCAAGAGAGTATTGCCTCTGAAGTAAAAAGCAAAAGTTAATAGCATCAAAAATTTCCCAGATCCTCAAATAAATCATTAAAATGGGAGACTAGGTAACATTAAACTTCTTGTTACCTGAAGGTGCTATATGTATGCTGACCCTAGCAGTATATCTCTAGGCCTTTTATATTTACAGGTTCTAGAACTATATACAGCTACTTTTAAGATGCTACACTATAGCCAAAAGAACTCTGGCTAAAAAAAAGAAAAGAAAAGAAAAAAAAAATGCTACACTATCACTTATTTATTTTTTAATTTTTTTTTTTTTTTTTTTTAAGGAGTCTTGCTGTGTCACAGAGCCCAAAGTGCAGCGGCGCAATCTCAGCTCACTGCAACCTATGCGCCCCAAGTTCAAGCAATTCTCCTGCCTCAGCCTCCCGAGTAGCTAGGACTACAGGTGCCCACCACCACACATGGCTAATTATTTTTGTATTTTTAGTAGAGACAGGGTTTCGCCATGCTGGCCAGACTGGTCTCCAACTCCTGCCTTAAGTGATCCACCTGCCTCAACCTCCCAAAGTGCTGGGACTACAGGTGATACACCTACACTACCTCTAAAGTAAACAAAGAACACTCCAGGACAACACTATTCTCTGAGTTCCCAACAAATGTCTAAGTAAGTCTGTCTGTGAATTTTGCCACTGCTGTCTGAAGGCATACTCCTATTCTGAGCTTCCCCTTAGTATTTTTGCTCCACATGTTCCAACACTATGTTACTTTTATCTAAATTGAATCTTATCTTCTCCCCAGAATTTCTTTTGTCTTTCACTATGGCAACAGTTCATTATGCCTATCTTCCTGCATAAAGAAATTATGTAGCATGAAGAAAGGTAATTTGTATACTTCTTGAAAATTATAAAACTTACTTCAAACTTCATCTGCTTGGCAGTTTTTAAACTGCTGTGAGAACATTAGTTAAGGTAGTGTACTTGACTGAAACTACTCTCTAGAGTTAGCTTAGTTAAGAAACTGAATTCAGAATAAGCCAACCATAAAAATGCCTTTATGAAAAAAAAAAAAAAGAAACTGAATTCAGAAAAATCTTACAGCCCAAAACCCTCAGCAGAAATTCATTCATTCAACCTTTTTAAAAAAATAATTATTGAGCATTTAAAATATGCCAAGCACCATGATAAGCAGCAGATGTATTAAAAAGACTTAAATAAAAAATATTTTGTGTAGTTTTCCAACTTGCTTTTGTAAACATCAAAAGTATTCCATCTTCTGCTATTTGATAATACTATAAACAAATATGCAACTTGCTTTTCTCTAATCTCCCTACTATTTCTATATCATCTCTTAGTATCAGGTATTTCCTTACAGCTGTGGGATTAATTTCCATTACAATTTGCAGAAAAAGAAGTTGTCCTATAACAGTACTCTACTAAAATGTATTTATCCCTAGTGTTGGAGAATTAAAACTATGAAACCAGATAATGGGTACAGAACACACTGGTCTCACCAGGTAAAGGGTTTAAGAAAGATGCTCTTAGAGTACTTCATTCATACTGCGTATACAGCAGCTTAACTGTCCCATGATCACCTTGCTGGCTTTCCCCAACAGAATGAGATCTCCTAAAGAAAAGCAAGATCACCTTTTTACATCTTTGTACATATCATGGGTACTCAATAACATTTTATATAATTTATTACATAAATGAATGAAAAAAAGTAAAGTTAGATAAGAAACAAAACTAACGAATTCTCTGGCTTAGAATGGCACTTCTTAGAGACCAACATTACACGTCTGACTTATTCAACACAGTGTCTTCTCGTCCCATTGTACTATGCCTAGGAAGACAGACTGCAAGTGTATGATCAAATCAGATACTGAAAATAATAGCTAGGGCCATAATGGACTACCTCAGCCATAAATGACCACAGAAACACTAAGTCTCTAAATTGTTTATGAAAGTACCAGATGGTCTATTAAGTCAATGTCACTTAATACCCACAATGTTGCTTATAAACTATATCTGTCAGAATCACATGGATGAAGCTTTTCTCAAAAACTGGCAATATTTTATATGCATGAAAATATTTAATAATTTAATTATTTTAAACTTGCTACTTTATTTGTGGTGGTATTTATATTTATTATAGAAGTAAAAAACATCTGTTTTAAAATGTCAGATTCAGAGATGAAAAGAAAACTTGTTCTTGGGAGCTATTCACTCTTTTTTTTTTTTTTTTTTTTTTAAAGACGGGGTCTCACCATGTTGGTCAGGCTAGTCTTGAACTCCCAACCTCAGGTGATCCACCCACCTTGGCTTCCAAAGTGCTTGGATTACAGGCATCAGCCACCACGCCCAGCCCGGAGCTATTCACTCTTAATGATTTGGTTTCTCTATTTTTATAGCTGTCTGTTTGCATATAATTTTTTTTTCTTTTTTACAAGAGTGCCAAACACATAATCATCTGCCTTTTAATTTTTCTTTAAAATATATGACAGAGATATCAGAAGTCAATATTTAGAGATTTAACTCGTACTGCTTATCAGTTGCTTAATATCTGAGTATCAAAATTTATTCAACTGTCCCTACTCCTGGTCATTCAGGATGTTTCCAGTATTTTGCAGTTATAAACAATGTCACAATAAATATCTATGCACTATAGTTCTACCTACAGGAAAGATTATAAAATACTGATGAGTCAAAAAGTAGATGTGCCTTCAGCAATGTCCTTTCTCCAAAGACACACTCTCAAAAGCAGTGCAGGAGAGTACTGTTTCCCCATGTTCTTGCCAGTGCTGGATGTTATAATAAATGCTTTTAGAAGATTGTAACAGGAAAAGTAGTTTCTAACTTTAAAAAAAAAATTATTCCTAGTTTTTAAAAATTCTTTAAATCTCTTCTATTTGTCCACTGTCAAAAATTTATCTCCAATTAGCCAATGGCCTGTGCTATAGAAATGCACTTGTCAGTTCCAAACAACCAATTTATAATATATTTTCTCTTAAAAATGCTGTTTAAGTGAAGGTTAGTCATCCAGGCTAATGTACAGCTATATTTTTAATTTAAAAAATGGTAAAACAGCAACAACATTATCAATGTAAAATATATATTGACATTTTGTAGGCAATCTAAAATAAAAATTGAATATAGAACATTGGAGCTATATAAAAAGTATATTTAATAAATATAAACAGTAGGCATGTTTATATTAGAAACACAGTTTCCAAATCACATCCTTCCCAACCATGTATTTGCCTGCTGCTAGCATAGAGGGAACTGAGGACAACGGGACAGCCAGAAGAAACAGAACTGAGCAGGGGAGGAAGAGTTGGGGGGAGTATAAAATGTATGTGTGAAGACCCATACGATGAGAAATGGAGTTGGGCTCCATTTCTTTAGCTGGGCTCCATTTTAGATGAATGGTAACTCATCTAAAAGCTTCTATGTCCCAAACTCTCAGAAACAGCATGAAATACGTTTCCCTTCCCTTTTTCACCACCCCTTTCCTTCTTTGCACCATCCCTCACACCCATACACATACAAAGAGACCTACCATATGCCCATTTGGGGTGAGAGCAAATCAAACCTTTCATGCCTTTCACTGATGCATCTACTCTCTAGTTGTGTTAGAACTGATGCACATAGTGTCACATTCTCCTTTTTTCAGTCCTGATCCAGAGCAGGAATGAACAGACAGGAAGAGAAGGATCCAGATCCAGCAGATTCTCAAAATGCAGGCCTTGGGGAGGGGAGATGGCTGGGGTTGTTAGTGGTCTAGATCAGCCTGCCCGGAGCCTGGACCTTATGGTTAACTAGTAAATAGTCAGATAGCAACACACTAATCCAAGGTCATGCAACAGTGGTGACAACGGGGCTTCTTCCTCCTCCATCTTCTCAATGTTCCAGGGGGCAGGGGCGCCTGCAGGGTCATATGCCGTAGAGTAGGGCTGCTGTGGAGATGTGGCCCGACATCCGACCAGACCTCATTCAACCCTTCAAGGTGGGAAACATTTTAGTTTCATGTTATAATCCCAATTTATATTAGTCTGAATCTATTTCTTAAAGCCTCAGAACACTGATAGCCTGCTGTGTGCAATTTACCATCACCATCATAACGCATGGCCCTAAAATACAGAAACATCAATGGTAACACTGACACCTCAGCATTCCTCTTACTGAATGTGAAGAATAACACCGACATCACTACTTCTGTCTTTGCTATTGTTTCACTTTTTCCACTCACTTCTAGATTCTTGCCTTTTCTTCTCATTGACTTGCATATAGCCAGTGAACGCACCCCTTCTATAGGCCAGTGAGAAACAAAGGAGACTTGGCAATGTGAAGAACTAAAAATCAGGATACCTCAGTTTAGAGCTTGCTTTTTCCTTTACTGACCCTTCTTTTCTGGACTTGAGTTTTCTGGAGGAAAAAATGAAATGAATGAGAATCAACACGCACAATGCTGACATCTTTTCCCTACAGGCCATGGTAATTCTCAAAGGCTGGGCAGGTAGGAGAGCAGAATCAGGTTTAAAAACAACCACCCAAGAGTAGTTCTATAGTCTTTTACCCAACAGTATCCTATAGTTCTGTTAATGGGGAAGAGGAGGCGGATAGGATAAGAGAAAGGAAAACAAATCTAAACAGCTTCACTAATCCCCCCGAATGAAGCCACTTCAAAGCTGAAGACCACAATCTTCAGCTTGAGGCTGTAGCTCCCCCAAGACTCAGAGCACTGGTTTAAAAATCAGGCCGGGCACGGTGGCTCAAGCCCATAATCCCAGCACTTTGGGAGGCCGAGGCGGGTGGATCACGAGGTTAAGAGATCGAGACCATCCTGGTCAACGTGGTGAAACCCCGTCTCTACTAAAGATACAAAAAATTAGCTGGGCATGGTGGCGCGTGCCTGTAATCCCAGCTACTCGGGAGGCTGAGGCAGGAGAACTGCCTGAACCCAGGAGGCGGAGGTTGCGATGAGCCGAGATCGCGCCACTGCACTCCAGCCTGGGTAACAAGAGCGAAACTCTGTCTCAAAAAAAAAATTAAACTAAAAATCTTGGAGAAAGAAATGGCCAACCAGAAAACAGTTTGTTCAAGTTCACTACTAAAGTGGAACTAAAAGTGCTATTAAAAAATCTTCCATTAACTGGAGATGGAAAAAGGAGTCTTGGAGGGAACAACATTTAGGCCTTTCCTGAAAACTGCATGTATATGGTGATCATTTAGCCAAACACAAAAGAAACACTGACCTAGACATGCAAGAACAACACTTAGTGATAAAATAGGTAACAACTTTGAAATTTCCCAAAAGAGGCCATTTGCACACACTCAAAGTTTGCATATCATTAATGCATGTAAGGAGAGTTAAAAAACTTTTAAAGTGTGAGTTTCCTCCAAAGTTTGACTTTAATGTTACAGTTATATCAATGCCCCATAGTCCTTGATTGAATACCATTAATAAATAATACAGTCTTGAAGCCTAGTACAAGTAATGTGATACAAATGCAAAAAATGACAGCAAACGATATCACAACACTGGAAGGCATTTTAAAAGGGTTTTCAAATGGAATCAATAATAGTTTCTACAAAAAATTAAAACCATCAACATGGTGAATACAGTGTTCATTTCCAAAATAAAAAATGAGATGTATGCCATAAACAGTAAATGGAAAGTATGTCAGAAAATGATGTCAAGAGTAACCAAACAGATCATATCAGTATAAAGTGATACATTCATAACTCAACAAAAAAATTTAAAAGACAACTAATTTTTTTAGGTTTAGCACCCCATGGACCAAACATAGCTGTTGGCACATAAGAACACTCAGAAATAAATAAATAATGGATTAATTAATTAAGGGAGATATAACAGGATGATGAAGAACCTTGGCAATCATTCATTTTCATCTATGAGCCATCCAAGACTAGCTAGTTAGCATGAGACAGAAATGAAAATCAGATCTCCTGAGTATTAGTAATTGCTTCCTTTATTGTTGAATTTCTAGAATTCAGAGTGATTAGAATTTCTTAATTGGATATGTAACTCAAGAATCTACTCAATCATGAATTAGGTACTATCTTATAAATATTTAACTGCTAATTGGCTTATATAATCCATATAACTTCTTTCTTATGTTGAAAAACTGTGTCTCTGAAGCTTGGAATTAGATGTAAAAATACCAACGTAATAATATTAACCAAAAACTATCAGGATACAAAATTGCTTAAATGTTTTCTCAGATTATTTACCACATATAGAAGAACGCATGTATTGTCATTAAAATGGTTTGAAATAATATTTTATGGCATTAAAAAATGCTGTAATATATTAAGTGAACCAGCGGGGTATAGAGCTATACACACAGTGGTCCCAATTTTTAAATGTCATATATTATGGAGAAAAAATAAATGGAAAAGGACGTATGTCATAAAATTAATATATACAGATAACGGAACTACAGAGTTTTACTCATTTTGTCTACTTTTGTCCATTCCTTTATTTTCCAAAACTGTTAGCAAGTATGTGACATAAGCTTTCTTTCCATGTTTTCCCCAAGTACTTACATGGTTCCTCCTTTGTCACTGAGTACTACAGAAATTACATCTTTAGTAAATGGGATAGTTTTGCTGTCTAAATGTATAACCCTCTATTTTTAAGAGCTGCTTCAATTAACAAAAACGAGAGATAATAATGGAGTTTTTCCCTCAAGTAACTAAATCCTCTACAGTCAGAAATAGAACTTTTCACCAAATTTATGGACAAGATAACCTAAAACCACATTAAACAAAACGTAAGCCTTATCTCTTCCTAAATATGGGCTGTAATTCCAGAACAATAGCAATATTCAATTGCTATTTACTTAAACAGAGTCTATTTACCTCTCACCACATATATTACCTATGGTCCATATTATGAATAACTTTGACTGCATATAAGGATGGGCCACAATTACCTACAGTAGAGTGTTCTCTAGACTGGCTATCAGAAGACCAGAATTCTAGCCCCAGTCCACCACCTGTCAATGCAATCATAGAAGCCTGATTTCCTTGCCTATAAAATAAGGGCACTGGCACACTTATGTTGCTTATCTCAGAGAAACGTTATAAGAATCAAATTGTATCATATATGTAAAAAAAAGTATAAAGTGCTAAAATTATGATCATCAATCTAATTGAGAGTTTCCTACACCATATTAAGAGTGTCACATTGGCCAGATGCAGTGGCTCACGCCTGTAATCCCAGCACTTCGGGAGGCCAAGGCAGGCAGATCATGAGGTCAAGAGATCAAGACCATCCTGGCCAACATGGTGAAACCCTGTCCCTACTAAAAATACAAAAATTAGCTGGATGTAGTCGTGTGTGCCTGCAGTCCCAGCTACTCACAAGATAAAGGCAGGAGAATCTCTTGAACCTGGGAGGTGGAAGTTGCAGTGACCTAAGATTGTACCACTGTACTACAGCCTAGCGACAAAGCGAGACTCCGTCTAAAAGAGCATGTCACATCCAATCTTTACATTTGCCGAGCCATACCCAAAACATATTTCTCACTACTAAACCCTCAGGTTTTGTAATATCTGCATGATAGAGCAGAGTTCTTAAAAATGGAGAATAAAATCTTCAACTAAACACTGATTGCCTATAAGCAAAATCTGTCTTGTTTATATTAAAGTACTAATTAAATTATTGTGATAATACTTTTCCTACAAAGCAAAAGGTGAAATACAAGGTCAGATTGTCCAAATGGCATGGTGGCCCCAAGAAAAACCTCTGTCTACACCATCCACCCACACATAGTACAAAGCCTCTCCCCTCCCCAGTCTCCCATTTTAATTCTGCCTTCCTTCAAATGCCAACCCTGCTTGTGAAAACCCTGGATGATCAGATCACTCTTCTTTTGTAGCACTCACATATAATGAATGAGTGGAGCTGGTCCACTTTCCTCACCAAACTGTGCTCTTTGAGAGGCTATGAACCTGTGTTCCTCTTCCTCCTGTAAGCCCTGATTCCTTAGCATATTTTAATGTACAAGATCAATAAGTATGTGGAATTAAACCACATGTTCCAAAATTGTGAAGATCTGCTTCTCCTGGTCCGAAACACTTCATCTCTTCCCAGTTTTTCTAGGTAAAGACTGAGCACAAAACGTGATAGGAATGAGGGAGTAGAAAATATATTAGATGGTAATCTGTTCACTTGAAGCATATGACCAATTAATTTCTGACTAGAAATATAAGAAAGGTTGGGAACAATGCTGCCTGAATGCTTTCAAAAAATGCTAATTATAAAAGTATTTCATTCCATTTACAGTATTTTATTTCTACTAAAGCACAAATCTAAATTTCTATATAGTTTTTTAAAAGGGATAGATATTATAAGTACATTTCTTTTTCCACAAGAAAACTAAAGCATACTTGCATCTTGCTTTCTGTGGTTTAGAATCCTTCAATTCTGCTTTAGACCTTCCAAAAAGGTTCAAAGAAAAAGTAAAGACTATACATTGGCTGAGCCAGGCAAATTACGAGGTCATGTGTTCAAGACCAGCCTGGCCAAGATGGTGAAACCCCATCTCTACTAAAAAATTAGCCAGCTGTGGTTGTGTGCACCTATAATCCCAGCTACTCAGGAGGCTGAGGCAGAAGAACAGCTTGAACCCAGGAGGCGGAGGTTGCAGTCAGCCAAGATCACGCCACTGCACCCCAGCCTGGGTGACAGAGCATGACTCCATCTTAAAAAAAAAAAAACAAAAAGAAAAAAAAGACTATATATTATATATAGTTCCTAAATTGTTATAGCTTCTGAGACTGCTTGAAGGACACTGATACAGTTTGGCCAAATCTCATCTTGAATTTCCATGTGTTGTAGGAGGGACCCAGTGGGAAGTAATTGAATCATGGGGTCGAGTCTTTCCCATGATGTTCTCATGATAGTAAATAAGTCTCAGAAGATCTGACGGTTTTAAAAAGAGGAGTTCCCCTGCACAAGTTCTCTCTCTTTGCCTGTTGCCATCCATGTAAGACATGACTTGCTCCTGCTGGCCTTCCACCATGATTGTGAGGTTTCCCCAGCCACGTGGAACTGTGAGTCCAATTAAACCTCTTTATTTTGTAAACAGCCCAGTCTCAAATATGTCTTTATCAGTAGTGTGAAAATGGACTAATACAGACATTTTCAAATAACACTATAAAAAAACTGCCTCTATAGCATAAAATATTGCTTCAAGAGGTATAAAATTCTTATTATATGAAAAATAAAACTCTTGATTTGAATCACTCTGCTTTTTATCTACTGTTTTCAACATGCTTTATTTTCTTTTTAAGTCAGAGTTTTACTCTTATTGTCTAGCCTGGAGTACAATGGCACAATCTCGGCTCAATGCAACCTCTGCCTCCCAGGTTCAAGTGAATCTCCTGCCTCAGCCTTCTGAGCAGCAGGGATTACAGGTGTCCATTACCACATCCAGCTAATCTGTTTTTGTTTTTGTTTAGTTTTGTTTTTTGAGACAGAGTTTCGCTCTTGTTGCTCAAGCTGGAGTGTAATGATGCGATCTAGGCTTACTGCAACCTCTACCTCCTAGGTTCAAGCAATTCTCCTGCATCAGCCTCCCAAAACGCTCAGATTATAGGCGTGAGCCACCACACCCAGCCCGATTTTTGTATTTTTAGTAGAGATGGGGTTTCACCATGTTGGCCAAGCTGATCTTGAACTCCTGACCTCATGTGTTCAAACTACCTTGGCCTCCATTAAGTGCTGGGATTACAGGCGTGAGCCACCACACCTGGCCTTATTTTCAACAATCTCTAGTTTCTGTTACACAAGTAAGGTTATCGCAAGACCATAAGAAAAATAACCAAGTACTCCTTTAATCGCTCTTTTTTCTACCAAAGGCAGTCGATGGTGTTCCAAAATTCTAAACATTTAGGAACTGCAACTCTTCTAAAATACACTAACAGAAAAAAATCAAATGTTCATGCTCTAACTCAACTCATATTTTTAAAATCACATGTAATCATTTACATGAAAGCACTATCTTACCTCTAAGAGGCAACAGTGAAAATGTGTGTTCGTGGATACTGTAATCACATAGCACTACATCCAGGCCATAATCAAATTATCCTAACAAAACCTTCTTAAAAATGAACACAAACTAACTTTCTACCCAACTCCACTTCTGATTACATTTCTAAAGAAGTAATTCAATATCCTAAGAATTTCTAACTTTCACATGTTTTACAGGACACAGCCTACCAATTTCAGTCTACCCTTAAAATAGAACAGTTCAACTAATTTTAGACTCAAGTGTTATAAAGCATCATAGCTGCCAACCAACTGGATACCTGAATTGCAGCTGCAGCAGCATATTAGATACACCAAAGCAAACTGTCAGATTGCTGAACTCAGAGTCACCACATACAACTCTATAAACCAGGTACAATAAATAGTGTACTTAGCTAAAACAAAATAGTACTTACGAATGCTATGAACATATGAAAGGAAGTAATCAGGTCCTTATTTATTTAAACAATGCCTATAATATGCAGTGGGGCTCAAAGACGTCTAAAGGAGGTCATAGTATAAAAAGGTTACCGATCATTTGCAAAACATATCTGATAAAGGACTGTATCAAAATATACAAAAAAACTCCAAAAACTCAACAATAAAACACACACACACACACACACACACTTTAAAAGTGGGCAAAAGGGCAAAAGGGCCAGACATGATGGCTCACACCTGTAAATCCCAGCACTTGAGAAAGCCAAGGCAGGCGGATCACTACAGCCCAGGAATTCATGACCAGCCTGGGCAATATATCAAGACCCTGTCTTTATATAACATAAAAATATTGGCCCAACATGGTGGTACATGCCTGTACTCCCAGATACTTGGGAGAATGAGGCAGGAGGATCTGCTGAGACAGGGGTTCATGGTTAAGTAAGTTATGATTTTATCACTGTATCCAGTCTGGGCAACAAAGTGAAACCCTGTCTCAAAATAAAAAAATTTTTAAAGTGGGCAAAAGATCTAAACAGACATCTCACCAAAGGAAATACACAGGTGAGAAGCATATAAAAAGATACCACCAAATGTCATTTAGGGAATTACAAATTAAAACAATAATGAAATACAACTACACATCTACCTGAATGGCTAAAATATAAAACAGTGACAATACCAAATGCTGATAAGATGTGGAGCAACAGGAACTCTCACCTATTGTTGGTGGAAATAAAAAACAGTATACCCACTTTGAAAGACAAGTTAGCAGTTTCTCACTAAGCTAAACATACCATACAATCCAGCAATCATACTCCTTTACACAAATGACTTGAAAACATGTCCATACAAAAATATGCACCCGGCTGTTTAGAGCAGTCCTATTCATAACCTACGAGTCAACACTTAGGAGTAACCAAGATGTCCTTCAGTAGGTGAATGGATAAGTAAACTTTGGTTCTTCCAGACAATAAACTAATACTTAGCAATAAAAAGAGAGATAAGCTATCAAGCCACGACAAGACATGGAGGAACCTTAAATGCATAGTGTTAAATGAAAGAAGCTAGTGAGAAAAGTCTATATACTGTAGGATTCCAACTATATGACACTCTATAAAAACATAAAATATAGAGAGAGCAAAAAGATCAGTGGTTGTCAGGGGTTCTGGAGCTGAATAGGAACAAACAGGTCAAACACAGAGGATTTGAGAGCAGTAAAACTCTTCTGTATGATACTGTAACAATAGATGCATGATATTATACATTTGTCAAAACTCATAGAACTGTACAACAAAGGAAACCCCAATGTAAACTATTAATCTTGTAATCAACTATGTAACTGATTAACCAATTTACCAATACATCAATTACAACAAATGTACCACATCAAATGTAAATAGGAGATCCATTTACCAGATGTAAATAGGAGAAACTATGGGAGAAGAAGAGGGAGTATATGGGAACTATGTCATTCTGCTCAATTTTACTGTAAACCTAAAACTGCTCTTAAAAAATAATGTGTGCATTTTTTAAAAAGCCTACTGGTGTAGGAAGAGCCACAGTACTTGACTTCTTATGTCTACCTAATGCATTGACTACCTACATAATCTCTACTGCTAAGAATATTCCATATGCCCTATTTTATCCCACCTTTATTAACCCAGTGTCTACCCCACTAGAAGTAGTATTATTTCACACCAAAACAAATCATTACACTGGCATGGCCAGCATGGAGAACCATAACACTGAGTACAGGGGCACATTTTTAATTCACTAGAACAATAAAATGTTTGTATAATATCTTTAATACCAGGATTCACTGGGAAATATTTTCACCCACTAGAGTAAAATCAAGACTTTGTCAACTCTCTTTGACAATTCTTTCCAGGAAACATTTCAGGCATGTATGAAAGAGGCCATATTCATTGGTGACATTTACAAAAACAGTTCTTTTCAAAATCTTCTCAACCCAAATACACAATGGAAATGCTCATATTAAAATTTTATTTTCTTTTTATAACTATTGAGTCATTAGAATTTATAATACAACTAAGAAACAATAGTTTGACTTCCAAAATCTATTCATATTTGAACAAAAGTAGTATCTATAAATCTATAAACTATTAACCTTAATTTCATGCATTCATTTAATGTATCTCACAAAGTTGTAATATTAATCAAAATCAGAATCTTAATAAATATATTTTTAGTAACTATTTCTATAACATCTCCCAGTCAATATAATGATACTCAAAATATATAGTTTAAGACAAATATACACTTATGTTCAAATACCATTTCTACCACTTATAGCTATGTGATTCTTTAAACTTACATATATATACATATGTGTATTTCACATGCAATACCCAGCACCATGCCAGGCATATGCATAGGTCGACATATAAATGGTTGTTACTGTTTTGCAATTTGAAATTAAAAATGTAAGGCTTAATGCTCAAATTGCAGGATAGCTGAGAACTTAAATGAACATAAAACCACTGAAATTTTTATACACAAAACCAAACTAACTCTACATATTTGCTGGACTTTATATAGAAAATAAACATTGAGTAAATTAAGATGATTTCTGAAATAAAAACAGATTTTTTAAACTATTGAAATATGGTCAGGTGCAGTGGCTCACGCCTGTAACCCCAGCACTTTGGGAGGCTGAGGCAGGTGAATCACCTGAGGTCAGGAGTTTAAGACCAAACTGACCAACAAGGTGAGACCCCCATCTCTACTAAAAATACAAAAATTAGCTGGGTGTGGTGGCAGGCACCTGTAGTCCCAGCTACTCAGGAGGCTGAGACAGAAAAATTGCTTGAATCTAGGAGGTGTGGGTTGCAGGGAGCCAAGATCATACCACTATACTCCAGCCTGGGTAATGGAATGAGACTCTGTCTCAAAAAAAAAAAAAAAAAAAAATTGCAAGTTTTTCATCATGTATATTTATCTTTTAAAAGGATATAAATTCAATTATTTTATTTGCTTAGGGAAAACAGGTCCACTGCTTTAAGATGCTACTAATCATGCTCAAAGGATTCACAACAAGCAGACTGATAAGGTGTTAGAGACCTCTACATTAAAGAGAGCATTGCAGTTTTCTAGGGCATACTATTTGCTGTATTTCCAAGGTCAAGCAAAATAGCTTTCGTTCCATTTAACTACCAGGAACGGTCTAATGGTGACTAATAATAAAAACATTTTAAAAACACCTTTTCTAATAAATACATACTACAGATTTTTTTTAAACTTACAAAGGAAACACCTCAAGCTTTTTGGACATAACCTCAACAACAAAAGTTGCTGCACCCACCTCCTGCCCCCACATGCAGAACCAACTACAGCCATCCTGACAATTCCTAAAATTTCTCTAGAATCAACCTTCTATTCCAACCACTATAATTTTACAGTACCCATTTAACCTGTCTCCCTGCCTGAGTCTTCCCTTTTAACTCAGTCTTCCACACTGCTGCCAGAGTGCTCTCTCTAAAATCTATCTAACTTCCTGCTAGGGATCATAAAGGGTCACTCTCACTGCCTAAAGAATAAAGCCCAAACTCAGTCCTGGGTATGGCACTCAAGACTGTTTTCAGTTTGGTACAGTGTAACTATCCATCATTCATCCATCTTCCTACAAATTCTATCCAATCCTTTACCTGAAACATACCGTGAATTTCAGCCAACGATCAAAATGATTTTGGTGATTATGTCAATGAAATGGAAAAGTCACATTAGTGTCTCCTCTTGGAGTTTTCCTCCCTGGTACTTTTCACCTTCTCACAGGGTAAAATCCCATTTGACCCTAAATACGAAGCTTTCCGCAACACACAACCTAAGCAGAATTATTTGCTTCTTCTTTTGGGAGAGATGAGGTAGGTCAGAAAACAAAAGCTAACAAAATTGCATTAAAGGACAAGCAAAAAAAAAAAAAAAGAATAAGAAAAAAGGGTCATATCTGATCACTTACAGAAACAATGACATACTTTAGCAAAAAATTGCCTGAAATTCCTCCTTGGAAGTAAGTAGAATGTAATCCCTAACATATTAAGAGATAAAAAATGGACAAGGAAATCTTTCCTGTTTTTTTTCTTCAAAGTCATTATAGAGAGGAGACTTCCGTGAAACAGAAGCATCTGTGTTTAATTAATATGAAATAACAAACATTCTAAACTACAAATCATCTTCTCTTCCCAATTAGTCACCAGGTCACATGATTTGGGTACATTCTTGTGTACTTTTATACTCAGTTGTGGAAGTAAAACAGAAATGAACATGACAGCCTAGATATTTCATCTTATTGTCACTTGTATAGCTTCAGATATTTTCATAATCTCCAATTGCATGAAGACGCGTTGATCAAATATTCTAGCTCCCCACAGAGCCAGGATCCTGAGACACATATGACTCAAAGGCAGAAATACAAGCACTTCTTTGTCAAACTACAAGATAGAAGTACGACAATGAATTGTTCTCACCACCTGTCCTTACATTGATTACCTAAAACTGTTACTAAGCCAGAAGTTAAGCATCTCCAAATTGTTGAAATACAAAAGAAAAGAAATTAAAAGTTTTAAAAAGCATAAGCCTTCTTTTTAAAGACTCTGGCTAAATAAATGTTGAGATAACTCTCTAAGTCAGAACAAAATAAACTGAAAAATCAGTAGAAGTTTAAAATTAACTTCACTAACAATATCTTAAAATTTCCCATATTCCTGAACTGATATATGCTCCTTATTGTGTGAGGCAATAAACACAATTTAATCCTAATTATTTGGTGAAAATTACTTTTCAAACCCTTGTTGTAACATAAAACATTCAACTGCATCATTTTGAAAATACTCAGAAACCTTATGGAGCTCTCAGATATTCCTCAAACTTTAGTGAAGTCAAATATATTGTGTGATGATTGTTAATGTGTATTCAAATTTTAAGTTTCCAATTTTAACTTGGACACTTTGCCCTCCATGTGCCAGACACTGCTGGTTGCAAAACCAGCTGCAAGTCTTTCCATATTCTTTACAAACAAAACTTCAATTTTGTTCAGGCACTAAATGAAGCCAGCTTAAAAATTTACATTTCCTAGGCTACCTGCAGATAGAGATGGCCCCTGGAACAGCTGTCCCCTGGAATGGAGACACAAGGGCTGGAGGAGGAGCAGTCATCTTGGGATCACAAAACAACCACAAGATACCCTATAAATAGCTACACAGAAATAAAGGAATCTGAGTGTCTATTGGCAAATGGAGGTACCCTATGACCTAGTTCTGCCTACTTAGGACCTCTCAGTACCTGAGAAAAAGAAAACATCTATTTGGTTAAGCATGATCACTTGTTTCCTATTACAAACAGTCACACATAATCTTAACTAACACTCAGCAAATTCAGCCTGTTTCACTTTGAAAAGAAAACAAAAATCCCAGACTTACACTATTATGGCTAGCTATAATACAACATTATCATGATGCAGCACAGTTAAAGTTCATTTATTATATAACTGTTAACCTGTGAATACAGCATGAGCAGAAAAATGTGAAATCAAGTTTTTACAGAATCCTAGAAGCCAAATGAAAACCACTGAGCTAGACCATTACATGCTGCAGAGAAATTCCCTGAAACCTGCATACTCCAATTTCAACTCAACTGAGTATCAGAGCTGATTTACAGAGTAAAATGACAGAATTTTTACTAATCATCTATCAATAAAGGCAATAAACCCGAACTGAAAATAAGAATTATGGTAGTCGTACTTCCTTTTGTCACCATGCACATAAGCAGATTTTATAGCCTTAATGAGAGAATAAACTAAAGCAATTTGTAAAAAAAAACAGAGAAAACTTTGCCTTTGCCTAAAGAGCAGTTTTCAGGGGTTAGTGATATTATAGGTAAGTAATCAAAACACCCATTCAGCTTTCATAAAGAAAATGATAAATGCAACACTTTCATTAGTGTCAGATCAATAGAAAAATAACCATTTTGGTGGACCAAAATAATGTAACATTTTAAAATTATATCCATGAGGTATAGAATAAGATGTATTGAGTTCATATATTATCTCATTTTTTCACTTAACATTATACTACAAAGTAACAATGTGTTGGGAAAACAAAATCTTCCAATGATACACTAACAGCAGAATTTCATAAGATGAGAGCTAATTAATCATTTATGATAACAGCATATGGGTTAGTCTCCTTATACTTAAGAAGAAAAATAAGATACTACTATATCTTTTAAGCTAACCTACTAAGAACGTTTTGTATTACACAGTATATACACTGGATAATTTACTAGAGATACAAAAGAGAGCCACTATGACATAGACAATTTCTAGCATAAACGATAATAAAGAATTATGTTTTACTCAAAAATAAATGCCTTTATTCAGCTGAAGTTTGGTATCAGCTGAAGAAATATAATGTTTTTTCTTTAATCAGATGGCCCTGAATATTCTATGAATAAATTTTACAAGTGACAGGACTAGAATATGAATCAGAACACTGCACCCTTCTCTGTAGCAAATAGCTCTTTCTGTGTTATTCTAATTCAGCAAACAGTTGCCTATTTTTGCCCAGAAGTAAAAGACCAAAGCAAGACACAAGAATAGACTGACTACACCATAAATAATTAGCGCTCACTCTCCACTACTCTTGTTTTTCTACCGGGAGTCTGATTTTAAGTCCTCCCAAGGCGGTCTGAAGACTAGGCCTAACAACACTCTCGACTTCTAAACCTAATGCTCATAATTCCTAACATTATAGATTATGACAATTCTGCATTTCTGACAACAGGCAGATTTTGAATTGGTTCCAGCTGACTCCAGCACTTACACTACTCAACAGCTGAGGCATATGATAACTTGGCAACCTGATAATATTCTAGATGTATGCAAATTAATTCTGTAACCAAGGAACTCAGTCAGAAATAAAAATCAAAATAACCTCTCAAGTTTAAATGGGAACATAAAATGTTTTGAACAATGCATGATTTCAGAAAGTGAGCAACTGTACTCTGACACTCCCTATTCAAGCCTACAATTCTTTTCTGATTAGGTCAGTCCCCACAGCAAGTCATCAGGATAATAAGCACTGTAGTGAAGTCATCGTACTGGATACTGATGGGAAATCATAACTGGCTTCAAAACACATCAGAAGACAATAAGTTTCCCAGGTCTCCAGCTTTTCATGGAATACACTGCCCGATACTTCTACTTTCCTTTCCAAAACTAAATGAAACATAGAACAACTATAAAGCCAAGTACAAATTGATGAACTAAGCATTTTAAAACCACAAGTAAAATGAGGAAAATTCCCATCACTTTTTCAGTAACATCTGAACAACATGTTTGAAGATGTATATGTTTAAGGGCAGTACTGAGTGTTATACACTGGCCTTCAGATCTTTAACTCTCTTTTATTTCCAAAGACAAAGACAAGCTCTTAAACAATACGTTTCTTTAAGACAAGTAAAATCAGCACTTACATGCTCAGTCACCTGAAATCACCCAAGTCACTTAGGTAAAACTTCATGTGACAAAAATTCATTCAGCTATAATTTTTTCAAAAGTATAAAATGTATGTACTTTAGAACTTTCCGATTTTTTTGTTTCTGACTTTATAGTGCACAGATGTATTTCCTCAATAAGGTTTGTTAGTTTATATTACAATATTTCTCCTTTTTAAAATTCTGAAGACAACTAATTACAAACCTTATTTTAAAATGGAGAGATGAAAGTAAACATGAGTCTATTACCCACACACACACAAATGCCACAAATGTGCTTTGGCCTAAAATATCATTGCACTCACTCAGTGGCAGTATTATACACAATAAGAGTCTTAGCACAAAGGAATTTTCATTGCACTGTTTACAAAATTCTACATAGATTACAAGAATTTCAGTTACAAAACATATTCTACAAAGAAGAAAACAACTGTGAATGGATTTGAGCTTTCTGGGGATTTGGAATTTTATTGCTTAGTTCAATGTTTTATATTTCTACTTTTCACTAATAGAAAACTACATGCATTGTTAACCATATAATACCACTGAATGTACAGACATTGGGTTACTAAACCCAAAGCAATATTGAAAGGATAAAAAGCCATTTGAATCCAACCTATGAAACGGGCCACTATTCACTATAAATACGTTAAGCCTCTGTAAACTGCCCTTGAGTGCGGAGTGTTCCGGCAGTCACAATAAGGAGACAATATATACACACTTAAAATACATTTCCAGAGACAAAAAGACTCTTGTAAAATGGACAGCTGCAAGTTCTATTTAGTCATTATATTTAATTATAAAGTCAAAGTAAACATTATACTAAAACATAAATACCAGGTTGGCATAGAATTTCCTGAACATAAAGGATGGGCAGAAAAAAAACTCAAAATATATTCTTTACATTTAAATTTACAAAGAATTCACTAACTAAAATCTTTTATCTATCACGCTATAAAATAAATTTTACAATACATCAGAATAAGTATATAGGCACAAACTTTTTCAAATAAGATCATTTTAAGGAAAATGATGTAGTGATGCTGAACCTTTTTTACAGAGCCAACCAATACCCCAGGCAAGCAGGAGCAGCAATGCCTTAGTAATCCCATAAAGAATTAATCGGTATCCACCCTCCCAGGAAGAATTATGATTATGCGTACTGCTTAAGAGCTTTTACAAGAGAGAGAAAACGCAATGTGCTTCTTGGAAACCAAACCCCTTTCCCCTCTCTCTAGTGCTCATCTAAGGGCGTCTCCAGACTGCCGCCCACCCCACCATCCTCCCTGGCTAGGGGTACTAAATCCCATGCGGAAAGACCTGGTCCATTCCCAAGACTGGTCCAGACACCTGTTTACTCATGCCCAAGCAGTGGTGGCTCTGGTTAAGGAAAAGTAGCGGTTGCCTCTCTGATCCGCGCCAAGCTCTCCAGCCCCAGGGCAGGGACCACATACCTTTGTACCTCTCCAGGACATCCTCGTAGGCCTGGAGGTACTCCTGCTCCTCCACGTACAGGTAAGCAGCAGGGGAGAGGTAACCCGCCATGCTGAAGTTTATCTAAGCGATGACTGGCCAATTCCCCTGTCCCCCTCGTAACCCCCGGACAGTATCCTGCTTAAGACGCAGCCTTGGGAACAGGAAAAGAGGAAGGAGCAGCAGGCTGGGGAAGATCGCGGAAGCCGAAGACGCAGAGCGGGGACGCAGGGGGCGGCAGGCGCCGGGGCCGGCAGAGGAAACGCCCAGGCCTCCTGGCGGGCCAAGGGTGGGCCGCCCGGCTCCGGGAGCCCGAGTCCCTCTCGGGTTTCAGCAGCGGCAAATCTCAGCGAGCGTAGGGGCGGCGACGGGCAGCGCCACGCCAAGCGGAGGAGCCGGGAGTGCGGCGAGGGCGGGCGGGTGCCGGCGGGCGTCCGGACCCTCTGCGGCCGCGCTGGCCGCTCTCCTGGCCCTGCACGGGGCGTCTGCTCCGGGCCGAGCCGAGGCCGCGGCGGCGGTGCGGGAGGACCGGCGCGCTGCCTCCGCCGGGGATGCTGCGCGGCGCATCTGCGGCATTTCCTGGCCGCCGCGCTGCAGACACTCGCCCGCGCCGGGGAGAGAGGGAGGGAGGAGGGCGGAGGGCGGAAGGGAGGGGGCGAGCGCGGCGGTCAGCGCCCCGGCTGGCTCGGCTCTGGCCCGGGCGCAGCTCGGCCCCTCCTTCCCAAGCAGAGCCACGGCGCCCCGGGCCCCCACCCCAGGACCGCCCACCCGGGTGGACGGTACAGCCAAGCACGCCCACCCCCGGACACGGGCTGCCCGGTCCCGGATCCCCAAGGGCGATGTTTCTATTTGGGACCCACAACAGGTGCCTGAGAAACAAAGCCGCAGCTCGCAGCCACCACCGTGCGCAGCCCCCTGCTGAGGGGCCAGCGGCTCTCCCTGGGAAAGGGATGATCGGGACGAGGGCTGGAAATATTTTCTTCAACCCATTTTTTTGGCAAGGGAGGATTTAGGTCAGTCTGTGACAGCACAGGGCAGGGAGGGCACGGGGGTCCGAGTCCAGGGGACATCCCGGGGACGGGGTGAGGACGCCTCTGCAGGTGGCCCCACGCCATCAGCGTCTGACAGCCGGGCCGCGCCTGCGCCTGCGCCTGAGCGCCCGCCACCCCCGGGGCTGCCAAGGACCAGCCTGCGGTCCCTCCCTTCTGCCCCCCAGAGCCCGCCGGCGCATCTGCCGCTGAGCTCCGCGGCGGGCCTGTCATTTCACAGCAGCCTCATATTACTTTGTCACCCTCCTCTTTCTCTCTGCTTATTCATTCCACATAGTACTAGTATCCATTAAACTGAGTAAAATGGATACACTTCCCTTAAATTTGATGTATGTGTATCATACTAAATGGGTGAGTTTAAGGGCCCATGGAGGAACCAACTGATACCCAGGCTTGCAAATGGATGTGTTTAAGAGTAATGACTGAAGTCAGCCTGCTGTAGATAGGATCTTGACGCCTTACTGTGTCACATGGGCAAATTACTTATCCTCTCTGAGCCCCTCTTCATCAGTAAAACAGCGATGACAGAGCCTAACTCATAAAGTTGTTTAGTAAATGAAGGATTAGCTGCTGCATCTGCTACTTTATTTAGGAGGTGGGGTCTCACCCTGTCGCCCAGGCTGGACTACAGTGACAGGATGATACCTCACTGCTACTACTATTATTAGATAAACCAGCTGATTGTTGCGGTCTGACCTATGTCAACTTCATCTCTTACCCAAATCTACCTTGCCTATTTCCTCCTTTCATATATATTGACCTTTTGCCCTCCATGATTTTTTTAATTTCTTTTTTAGCGTTGGGTGTTGTGAAATATGGACCATTTTCCATTAATGCTTAGATGGGGATAAGTTCCTCTTGAAAAAAAATTATTTACTCAAAAAAAAAAACTGACTTGAGATAGAACTGGAGCACTTAATTCTTAGTCAGCAATTGGTCTACTTTTGTTATTCCAAACAAAGCAAGACCACATCTCTTTTTTCTATCCTGACCACTGGTTTATAATCTGAGTTTGAACCCTTGTCCCAGCAACTCTTTAAGGTTACCAGAGTTTTCTTACAGCTTGATATGCATTTATGTGCACATTAGTTCATGAAGTAACAACCAGGTGTCATATGGGACACTGTCTTTGAAATAAAAGGGTTAGCAATTAGATCCCAAAAAGTCATTCATTTATGGACCACACATATAGAGACATAGGTCTCTCAAAAATGTCTCCTTTACAGTGAGTAAAGTCACTGAAGGCACATCTGAGCTTTCATCAGAGACTGACTCCCAGTAGCACCCAGTTTCATGAATATAGTCAGCACACACACAGTAATTGAAATCATCCATTTAAGGAACCAGTCAAAATGAGTAGAAACAGCATTTGGGTTGTTTTTAAAAACAGCCTTTACCCCATGCATTCTTGGAAGCATAACATTGAGTCAATATGCTAATAATAATAGTGTATTCCACAGAGAAGCAGCAAAAGCATAGCAGTAAATAGCCTGGACTTTGGAGTCAAGACTGCATGAATTCAGATCCCAGCTCTGCTACTTCTTGACACTAAGACCTTGGCAAATTTCTCTTCCTTTCTCAGCAGATATGAACTGAAAAATGGAGAAAAGCATAGTACTTACTTCATGGGATTCTTGGGAGGTCTAAACAGGATACCATATTAAGTGCTTAGAACATCTGGGCATTAGTAAGCTATCATTTATAGAGCATTTGATGTGCCAAGGAGTTTGCAAAATTGTTTGCATTCACTGTTATGTTTAATCACCACAACCATGACCCTTTGATAAAGAAACTGGAGCTAAGAAAAGTTCAGTAAATTGTCCAAGTAAACCCAGCTAGTCAGGGACACAGGAGGAATTAAAACCCAAGTTTGCCTGAGTTCCAAGTCTAATTCTACTTTGATCCTTCAATTCCAACTTCAAAGAATTTGGATAGGACAAAAATCCTTTTCTTAAAATAGCATTATCACTGACAAACCATGTATGTGTACAGGTAGTTTATGACTGAAAAACCCAACTTACAATATCCTGCAGCTAAGAAAAGCAGATCTGTATTGTTCATATGTAAAAAGCCTTTATACAATGGGTGTTTAAAAGCCGCTTTCCTTACATTTCATTGTTCTAGTCTCACATTGACCCTGGGAGATAAGAAGTAAACATACTAGTGTCTCAGATTTTAATATGATGAAACCACAACAAATACAAAAGCACTCACATGGTGGCTCCCGCCCCATAATGCTAGTACTTTGAGAGAACAAGGTGGCCAGATGGCTCGAGTGCAGGACTTGGAGACCAGCCTGGGCAACATGGCAGAACCTTGTCTCTACAAAAATGCAAAAATTAGCCAGGCATAGTGGGACCTTTAGTCCCAGCTACTTGGGAGGGTAAGGTAGGAGGATCACTTGAGCCCTAGAGGTAGAGGTTGCAGTGAGCTGAGATCATACCACTGCAATCCAGATTGAGGAACAGAGGAAGACCCTGCCTCAAAAAAAACAAAAAAAGCAAAGTTGGCAGAAGGATCACTTGAGCCCAGGAGTTCGGTTCCAGCCTGGGCAACACAATGAGAACCCATCTCTATTTAAAAAAAAAACTTTTTAAATAAACCAAGCATGGTGGTACACACCTGTAGTCCTATCTACTGGGAAGGGTAAAATGGGAGGATCCCTTGAGTCCAGGAGTTAGATGTGGCAGTGAGCTATAATCACGCCACTGCACTCCATCCTGGGCAACAGAGCAAACTCTCAATTCATAAATAAATTTTAAATAAACAAATAAGTATTTGACATGTGACACCATCAATGACTTTCCAAACCGTAAACCTGATTATGCCACTCGACTGCTTAAAAATCTTTCAGTGGTTCTCTAGTACTTACAACATAAACAGTTCAATTGCTCAGGATTGCACACAAGCATCTTTACAGTTTCTGCCTTTTCCTTTCAAATCCTGTACTTAGCTACACAAATTACTTGCAGTTCCCATTTAAACCCATGTCCCTACCTTTGTTCTTGTAGTTCCACCCCTCTAAAGTGGGCTTCCCTTTCACCAGAATTCTATCAAGCTCTTTAAATCTGAGTTCAAGTGGTACTTCCTCTCAGAAGCCTTTCAGGAACCTCCCATGCCTCTCTTCTTCCCCCAAGTTAATTACACTTCCTCTGGGTTCTTTTAATTTTAGGCGCTTATAGCCATCATAACTAATCTCTGTAACAACTAATAATTACAGTACATTGTAACTGTCTAAATCCATTTGTCATATTAGACTATGACCTTTCTTTTCCAGCTTATTCTTTTCTCTTTTATTGATACATATTTTACATATTAATGATGGCACCCATAAGTATTTTTTACATGCATAGAATATGTAATGATCAAGTCAGAGTATTTGATGTAACCCTTGAGCATTTATCATTTCTATATATTGGTAACATTTCAAGTCCTTCCTTCTAGCTATTTTGAATTACACAATATATTATTGCTAACTATAGAAATCCTACTCTGCTATGGAATATTAGGACTTATTTCTTTTAATTGTAAGTTTGTATCCATTCACCAACCTCTCTTGAAACTATGACTTTTTAAAGGCAGAACTGTGTACTAATCTTCATTTTAATGCAGGGGCTCAATAAGTAGCTGCTAACTGTGAGTGAATTAAGGTATCCCATAGACCACATCGTCTTTTTGACTCAACAGACAATTTCACAACCAAATCTATCTTTATGACCTTAAAAACAAATAAAAATATTAAACTCTCAGCTCTTTTATACTAAGTAATGACCACTACAGACAACCTCACACCATTTCTGAATTACACCTCTTTTCCTAAAAGGGATGAATTTCAGGGAGAGGGTAAGTTTCAGGACCAATATGAAAATGTATAATAAAATTATTAGTGGAAATGTCAATCATGTTTTCATACTATCCACAGCACCAAATTCCACTAGATAACCTGTACCCTCATCCTGACACTGGGTGATCAATGGCCAATTTAACTCGTAATACATCTGAATTTCATAATTTAGCCACATTATAAGTTAAACAGATATTTGTGGACTGGCCCCCCAAGTCTGTCCTCCATCTATGAATATTGTTTATATTTGCCTAGAAAAAGCCAATTTACCAATATTTATTTAAAATACAATCGTAGGCCAGGCGTGGTGGCTCATGCCTGTAATCCTAGCATTTTGGGAGGTCCAAGTGTGTGGATCTCTTGAGGTCAGGAATTCAAGACTAGCCTGGCCAACATGGTAAAATGCTATCTCTACTAAAGATACAAAAAAAATTAGCCGGGTGCAGTGGCACATGCCTGTGGTCCCAGCTACTTGGGAGGCTAAGGCAGGAGAACCACTTGAACCTGGGAGGTGGAGGTTGCAGTAAACCAAGATCACACCACTGCACTCCAGTCTGGGGGTGACAGAGTGAGAATACAACTCAAAATAAATAAATAAATAAATTAATTAATTAATTAAAAATAATACGATTCCCTACTGTTTATTGTTTCATTTTATTTTTTTCTGTTTTTTAAGAATTCATTTTTTTTGTTTGTTCGTTTGTTTTGAGACAGAGTCTCACTCTATCACCAGGCTGGAGTGCAGTGGTGTAACCTTGGCTCACTGCAACCTCCACCTCCCAGGTTCAAGTGATTCTCCTGCCTCAACCTCCCAAGTAGCTGGGACTACAGGTGCACACCACCACGCCCAGCTAATTTTTGTATTTTTAGTAGAGGCGGGGTTTCACCATGTTGACCAGACTGGTCTTGATCTCTTGACCTCATGATCCACCCACCTCAGCCTCCCAAAGAGCTGGAATTACAGGCGTGAGCCCCCAAGCCCAGGCTGTAATTTTTAAAGTATAGAATTTTGATGTCCCCAGTGCATCAACTGCCACCAACTTCACACTTACCCCTACAAACTCAGTGAACATTTTACAATTAACAAGCGACAGCCCCTGTCTCAGTGAGTCCACAATCACAATCTACTAACGGCATCAGCACCTTTGTGTACACTGCATCAGAATATCCAGTTCTTCAATTACTTCCTACCTGCAGTGTACACTGATGGTTAGGACCACCAATTTCTCAACTTCCCACCCAATAGAGTCTTTCCCAATTTATATAATCTCATTCCCCCTAACAAACACCTGCCCTGTCCTTCTGTCGTAACTCCTTCCTTCATTACTGAAAGCAAAACATCCATTTCTGCCACTACTACCAAAACTCTCAGTCCAGAAGTACCTTCTGCCTTCCAAAAATTACATAGAACAGGCATCCCATTTTGATACCCTAGTGGACCACCTGTCCCCAGAAACGTCTCACTCACACCCTCCTTTCCTCTATCTTCCCTTTCCGCTGAGTCAAACATCTGGTATGGGCTGTGTCATCTGTATAGGCAGTCGTCTCCCTTGAGCCTCAGACCTGCAGGAAAGTTCTCAACAGGGCAAGGAGGCAGGCCTCAGTGACTAAACATTTTCTGGTCTGCCTTGACTCTCCAAGGCTACCCCTGCTCACTCTCACAGTCTCCATCCTCCCTCCACCTCCCCTTTCTCACTCCATCCCTTGCTCTTCAAAGGCCTGGGTGAGGCCAGCCAGCATCTCACAGCGGAAGCCAGAAGAAGCTCAAGGCTGTTGCCCCAGAAACCCTGACTAGAGAACGGCAGGCTGGATGCTGTTTGTTTTTCCCCTAATCAGAAAATCCCACTGGGGGGACAAAAAGGGGGTTCTCAACTGCCTTGATGATTGGAATCTGGGCTGGTGCCTTCCAGCCCCCTTGGAGGAAGAGAAAGTACCAACTTTGCAATATAGTATAGGAGGCAAAAAAAAAAAATCTGTGGAAAGGGACCCCCAGAATTAAGAGCGGAAGAGAGAGAAGGAAAGGAACCCTGAACCACTGGCTGCAGAAACAAACTTAAAGTTAACACCTGGCCTTTTTGCAAGACAGTCCCCAAGGACACACTCCATCCTGCCCTGTTACCATTTTTAAGAAGGAAAAAAAAAAAAACCAACTATTGAGGGAAGAAAGGAACAACCACCCCTGGAAGCACGGGAAACAGACAGACAAACCACGCAGGAGTTGGAGGCTTGCTTTCCACAGTGTTCTCATCTTTCGGCTGGGTAAAACAAGCCATCACTTCTGCTTCAGCTTTTAGGGCCAATGCAAGGGAACACCGGGTAACACAGAGCAGAAACACTGGCCACGTCTCATGTATTAATTAATACATGATGGCTAAACCCTCAAAAGCACTAAGGACAAAAAGCTGCTATGGATACGATGATGCTACATTTAAAGAAAAGCAACATCCAAGTTGCTGGAATATGCTTTGCAATCCTGGGTACCAAAAACCGAGAATCTTCTTGAGTTAAAGCTGCGTAGCTCAGTGCCCCTGGGCAAAAATGAAAATAAAGGCTGCTCATTTCCAGCTTCCCGCAAATATACTGGGAATCCCTGGAGTTAATACTTTCAGAATGTTACTGTAACTACTGCAGTAAATAGGAAAGTTTAGTCCAAATGTCTGTAAATATTTCCTTGCATTTCAAAGGAATCGATTCATCCAACCAGAAGGCAGGGCCAAACAGCTTAGTCACCAGCAGGCAGGGCAAATGGCTCTATCGGTAAAACAAGGCATAAAGTAAACACGGTCATCATCCTCCCCCACCTTGTGCACAGATTCCTGCCCAGTGCATCAGCTCCCTCGCTATGGCCCCTCAGGGGGCAGATGGGTGAATTTCCGCAACTCTCTTCCCCGCTCCATCCCCTTCCCGATGCTCTTACCTGCTATCCTAAGCACTGCCCTCTCGGCAGGGTCCAGCACTGAGCCCCCTTGAATCTTTCTTTTCGATCTCTCATGTTTAGGCAAATTCCAGGGTAAGGTGTCTCCTGGAGCTGGGGATGCGGAACCAGATTTCTGGCTGAAATCATCCTCATCGGAAAAATCCGCAGAGGAAGACATGGAGCAGCGATAGGACGCGTTCCCGGAACTCTACAGAGAACGACACAGAGAAAGCATTAAGAGCAAAATACTCACAAACGCCTGTCGATTTAAACGTCCCCCGCCCTCCCTGCCCCCAAACTAGCTCTGGTATCCTACACCATCCTCAGGGCTGAGGGGATATACAGAAACCAAAAATATGAAACCCGGGGCTCACCATCTTTTCTTGGCCAAGATTCCAATCGTAAAAACAATACCCAGGCAGTTCCAATACATGAAGATTTGCACCGAAGAAGTGTGTGGCCTGTGGTCCGGCCACCAGCTCACAAATGACTGGCCCAACAATGAAGCCAGAATCAACAGCCTTCCTGTTACAAATCTATAGTATTTGGCTCCCCCAGCAGGACAGGAGAAACATTTTCCATCACTAGCCTGCTGGTTAATTCATTAATGCAACTAACTCGAAGTTTCGAAAACAAAGCACAAATGCAGGATGTTGGGTCCCAACTCCTTTCCGCTGCAAGTCGCCTCATCACTGGGGACTCCGTTCCGACCAGTTTTAAGCCCCTGTCCTCTTTATTTAATTTTCTTCATGAGACTGAAGCAGGTTCCCAGAAAAGAGCAAGGAGGGAGGAAGAGCTGATTCTGAGAAGAGCCTTTTCTTAAGACTGGGAGAACACAAAAGACTGTTTTCAGAAGCCTATGGCAGCTCCAATAAACAAACATCTGAACTCGGTTTAGAGTTCTTGAGATAATTTAAACTTCCAGCAAAGTAACAGCTGCCAATAATGTAAATGAGAATGATGCAGTGCAGTGACAGGAAACAGAGCTCTTCTCAGCTCCTGGTCATTACACAGTGAAATGAGAAACATGATGCTTTTACTAAAGCACTTTGCCTGAAGGTTAGTCCTCCCTTCATCTAGCTGGAGTGAATCTGCAGGGTCCTGTCTTGCATAAAAGTGTTATATCTTCCACAGAGGGAAAAGGCACAAGATGTGATTCCTTCCTTCTTTGCTGGGTTATGTTTGTGATTATTTAGAAAGCCACGGGCTTACTAATGAAACAAGGATGTTGACTATCTCTGCTGCAAAATTATAAATATAATAATATATCAAAAGGAAGTCTTAACTTTCCTACTGAGAATTCTACTTCCCTGAGACTCACAGTAAAGATGCAAAACTGGTGTAACTCAAATTCCTGAAATGTAACTTGCAGCCATGGATTCCTAAGAAGCAAGTTGCAGGCAGAAATCAGTGAGGCATGCTCCAATTTGAGCAAAAACACTGGGCTTCCCACAAAAGCAGTGGGAACTGCAGCACAAACAGCCTGTGTGAGCCACATCCCAAAACACTTACCCAAGGTACGTGAAATAAACTCTAATTGCATCAGGACTACTGACCTTATCTCAGTCTGTTCAGGCATGTGGCTATGCATGGTTAATACCATTGTTTTATTTTTTTCTTTTTTGTGGGTACATAGTAGGTGTAAACCCCATTATCATAGAAGTTCATGTAACATTTCCCGCAAAGTAAGGTATGTTAAGACTTAGCTTTCTATTCTTTCCCCCAAAAAAGCTATCTTCCATTTTATTTTACATAAAATTTCATCATCTTGGCTAATTTATTTATTTAGAATATGTATATTTTTCTAATGACAATAAAGTGTTAGGCAAACTTGAGGCAAAAGTAAATAAAATTGATTTTCTGTATTGTAGCTACAATCCATAGGGAGTTGTGAGTGGCATTAAGTCAGTCACAGTCTGCTATTATCAACCCAATTTATTTTCCATGCTTTTCTGAAAATTCATCTTGAGCTTTCTGAGCTTTTGTTGTTGGCTGGCTCTGTGAAATAAAAAAGGGTGACATTCTTAAAGACTTTTAAGAGGGTATTGGATTTCTTTGGCTGCTTTCTGTCTTCCTAAAAATGGCTTCCTATCTGTCCTTACTTAAGGTCATCCTTTATCTGCGAGATTATATTTCTTGTTACCTGTACTATTTTAGTGAGTATAGTAATTTGATTATTTATCTTAACAGACAGACTTGGAGAGTAACTGTTAAAGAATTGCTCCTTTCCAAAAACCACTGGTTATTGATTTTTATAGAGTAAATTTTTTTAATGGCCTGAGTCTCAGCTGATTGAACAACGAAATGTGATTTATGCCATGACTTAAACACCATTAATCACTCATAGCCAGATGGGAACAGTTATCACCCCTGGACCCATGGGTGTTGACTGGTGCAAGCTCTAATCTGGTAGTGTCATTGGTAAACAGATAGGAAAGAAAAAGAGGAAAAGATAATCAACAACACTTCTTTCAGCAATATATCAAAGGAAAACACAGACCACACACGTGCACATACACAAAAAAACTGAGGGAAATCATACATATTTTTATGTGGTAAAGCCTCTCCCAGGCTACGTGTTCCAAGTATCTTAACAATTAAAGTACTGGATTTTTTCCCACAAAAATTTTCATGAACACTTTTTTAAAATATAAGGTGAACTATACAAAAGTAGGACCACTTGAACCCTGAAAATTGAGAACAGATTTAAATGGAGCTGCTTTAAAGTAGATTGATCCTAAAAAAAAAAAAAAAACCTATTATATTCTTTATTGATTTGAAATGACTGGCCAAATCATGTTACTATTTTGGGGGCTAGAGCAAAATGTGGAACTACACTTCCCTTTCGTTTTGAGAAAAGCAAATATGTTCTCTCACCCAAAGGCCAGAGCCTAATCTTTGATGTGGGGCTTGGAAAGGTAGGACAAAGGACGAGGGCTCCTGTAACCAACAAAAGCCCCAGGTTTGTATCTAGTATTCTACTATTGTTGCCTAAGGTTTGATTCCTACTAAAATACAAATACGGTAGCTATGTCCATCAAGAGGGGACTGATTAAATAATAGTTACATGGATACCACAGTCTACTCTATAGCAATTAAACAAAAATCTTATGATCTATATTTAGTAAAGAAGTAATTCATAGAGAATGATTTCTTAAAATATGTGCATATGCATGTACAGGTAATAGTTACCCATATGTAAATAGCGATTATCTTTGGGTGATGACTAAGATTCCAAATGAATTTAATTTTATTCCTTATAATATTTTAATCCAATACAAATACATAAAAAGATTACCAAAAGCAAAAAGAATTTATGTCAAGGGTTAGAGAAAATATGGAAAACTCTATGAAGAAGTAACTAAGTCAGTGTTTTTAACATTTTTGGGCTCATGGACACCCCTGAAAGGTTAATGAAATCTATGAAGACCTCTCTCCAGAACAAAGTACAAGAGTAAATACACACAAACTTTGCATATCATTTTATGGGATTCACTGACCCACTGACCCCAGGTTAAGACCCCTATTCACACCATTATTTGTTATCTCCATTTGGCATGTTGCTGAAAACAAGAGATACATGAAAGAACTGTGGAGTGACCATACCAACAAGGGGGCAGAGCAATAGGACAGTGAAGATAAAGCTGGCCTAGGTCATAATACATTTGAACAGTTGTCCTTTTTCATAAATGACCATGAGCCACTTCTGAACTGATGCTGGATCTCTACAACCAAAAAAGCACTAGGTAGTTACAAATTAAAACCCCAACATCATCAGTAGGTTCTTGGAAACTGCTGCTTTAAGTGAAATGATATATAACGAAACCAATTTTACATAGGCGAATATAAACAAGAGTTAAGTTCTTACAGCAGATAATATTTCTGGTCACAAAAATATCACCAAAACTTCTAAATAAAGACCAAAACACTCCTAATATTAAACATTGAAATAAATGTGAGCTATACATATATTTACAGAAGATTAATAAAAACAAGTAAGATTTTTACCAAAATTTACCAAATTTTTGTGAATCAGTAAATGATGGCAGTCATTGGGGCGGTAGATTAAAACAAAGAATAAACGTTTGCAAAGTAAAAAATATAGAGTACCTCCTACCGCCATGCAGTTCAAAACCAATCACAGATATAGTGGACCCACTGAGCACTTTCATACCACATCATTTATTGTCATGCATTTGTAGGATCACTGTACACCTTACAAATGTTTATTTTGCAATAATTTGTATTTTGTCATTCATTTCTTTTCCAACCTGCTTATTACAGTTTAGGATCAAGAGTGGCCAGAACCCATCCCAGCAGCTCAGGGGATAAGACAGGACACCATCTCATGGCAGGGTGCACTCATAATCAATGCCCATAGTCACTCAGACTGGGACCAATTAACCTCATGTGCACATCCTTGGAATGTGGGAGCAAACCGCGGCATCCAGAGAAAACACGTGCTGGCATAGGGAGAAAGTGCAAACTCCACAGACAGCAGCCCCATCCAGGAACTGATTTTTTTCTCATCTACATTATAACAAAAAGATATTGAACAAAACATTATTCAAGGACATGCTACATTGTGTCTTCTACAACCTAGTTATTAAAGCAGTTTCCACAATTAAATTAGATCACCAAAAGCTTTAAAATGACTTTCCTAATAGCCAATTCATTCACATGGTATAAAAACAACCCAAATCTCCTAAAGCCAGGATAATTACATAATGCAACATTTTTAGAAGGGGAACTGAACAATAACTTCTTTAATTGAAACCCCAGTGGGGGATCTGAGATAAGCACAATGGAACTGCCTAAACTGGATGCCGCCCAGCCTTAACACCCTGATCTGTAGAAAAGTGCCAGGAAATTGTCTTGGCAATAAGCATTCTCTACAGGCAATGGAGAAACAAGTGCAGAGATCAGGGTTTGCAAAGCAGCCAAAAATTTAAAATCCCAGAGGCTGAAAAGTAAACTTTCACAAACCCACATACATATAACTTAGGCGCATTTCTGTATGTATATTTCAAAATATTCACCAAAAAAATCCCCAAAAAATAGAAGGCACATGAGGAAACAGACCAATCCTGATTCTGATTGTGAAGCATTCTACAAGACAACTGTCCTAGATCCTTCAAAAAGATCAATACATGAAACATACACACCCAAAAAGGAGGAGTTGTTCTAGATTTACAAAGACAAAAGAGATACAACCAATTCATGAACCTCAGCTGGATTCTGGATTCTTTTTTGAAAGCTAAAAAGACATTTTGGGGAAATCTGAACATGGAACATGGATTGTTTATTAGACAACATAAGGAAATACTTGTTAGTTTTCTAAGATGCGATAATAGTATTGTGGATATGCAGGAAAGTGTCCTTATCCATAGGAGATGCAGGCTGAGGAAACTCAAGATGTCTGCACTTATTTTTATTGTTTCCATAAAAACAAAGAAAACTATTAAATTTGATAATAGGCTAACAACAAGTATTCATTGGTCTACTCTTTCAACTTTTCTGTAAATCTGAATATTTTCAAAATGAAAAATTGAGGGGAAATAGCAAGGTCTTTCTTTTTTTTTAAGAGATAAGGTCTTGCTCTATTGCCCAGGCTGGAGTGCAGAAACATGATCATAGCTCCCTGCAGCCTTTAACTCCTGGGCTCAAGAGATCCTCCCACCTCAACCTCTTGAGTAGCTGGGTCTACAGGCTACCATACCTGGCTAGTCTTATTTTTCAATATTTTTATAGAGACGTGGTCTTGCTATGTTGACCAGGCTGCTCTCAAACTCCTGGTCTCAAGCAATCTTTCCGCCTTGGCCTTTCAAAGTCTGGGATAACAAGCGTGAACCACTGCACCCAGCCCACAGCAAAGACTTTTTCGATGTGTTTCAGTGTTACTTAGTCTTCCTATGCTCACAAGATCAACATGTACAGGTTGCAAGGACGAAGTAGTTTTGATCTAAGAAATTTCTCCTAACATTTCTTCATAAACACTTAGAGAAGCACTAGAGGCAGTGGCCTGTGTCAACAGGAAAGATGATCTGCTTGTCTTAGTCCTAAACATAATTTTAGACAGAAAAATATAAAAGAGGGCCGGTCATGGTGGCTCACACCTGTAATCCAGCACTTCGGGAGGCCGAGGCGGGTGGATCACGAGGTCAGGAGATCAAAACCATCTTGACTAACACGGTGAAACCCCCTCTCTACTAAAAATACAAAAAATTAGCACCTGTAGTCCCAACTACTAGGGAGGCTGAGTCAGGAGAATGACTTGAACCTGGGAAGCAGATGTTGCAGTGAGCCAAGATCACACCATTGCACTCCAGCTGGGGCAACAAGAGCAAAACTCCATCCCAAAATAACATTAATAATAATAAATTCCTCTGCTATTCATTTATTAATAATATACAATATAGTAAATATAAGATAGATTCAGTATCACATTACTTTTTTTTTTTTGAGATGGAGTCTCGCTCTGTCACCCAAGCTACAGTGCAGTGGCATGATCTCAGTTCACTGCAACCTCCATCTCCTGTGTTCAAGCAATTCTGCCTCAGCCTCCCAAGTAGCTGGGACTACAGGTGCATGCTGCCATGCCCAGCTAATTTTTTGTATTTTAGTAGAGACGAGGTTTTACCATGTTGCCCAGGCTGGTCTTGAACTCCTGAGCTCACGCAATCCACCCACCTCAGCCTCCCAAAGTGCTAGGATTACAGGCATGAGCCTGGCCAGTATCACATAATTTTGATATTTTACATAAACAAAAATGGAAAACTTTTTCTCCAAAATTTGGAAAGTCAAAGATACAATTTTCTTTAAAATTCCCTTAGGTAAGCAGGTACAAATACTAACTTCCTCGATGTTGTATAAAAGTATATTGTATGGCCCAAGACTATCCTTATATGACTAGTTTTTTATTTAGAAGTAAGTCACAAAGCAAGATGACATTATCCAATTTTAGAGATCCCAAGGAAAACAACCTCTACCACAAATAAATGGCTGAAGAAGATAACAGTGAAGGAAGATGCAAGAACTTGTACCTAACTCCTTGAAGACAAAATGAAATATGGTAAATTTGGGGCACCTTGTGCTTGCTTTAGTTAATAATTTTCAAAACCTGTTGAACAATTAAGGTATTAAACCTTTTATCAAATAAATAGCTCTCAGTCTCACCTGGAAACCACCTTTAGGTGATAAGTGACATGGAGGGGGTCTAGTGGTGATGCCATTAGCTGGCTCTCTTTTCTTTTAGGGGAGGTATGCAGGAGCCCTTAATTACAGGAGGCAGAAGAGCCTGGGTGTTGGTGAGAGGAAGGGGGATAGGAGGGAGAAGAAGCAGGAAGATTACTGCTAAGTTCTGACTCAAGGGAAGAAGCTTCAGGCAGAGTTAAGGAAGTCAAAGGTTTCTTTCTAGGTGGAAAGACCCAGTTCATCAGCCTATGAAAGAACAATGGAATTTAGAACACAAACTCTTTCTAGGGTATAGTCATTGTACTATTACAATGTTACTGTTACTTAGTACTGTATTTCTAGGGAAACTAAGCTTGCTGATGGGACAGAGGAGGGAGAAAATTTTCAACATCATTTTCCTTTAACTGTGTGGTCTCTCTCACAATGAAGAAAAATCATTCAAAAACGTACAACTATAGTACTCCCAAACTGCTTTTTGTATAGCGAGCACTCTCCTATTCCAAAGGGGCAAGGCTTCGCTTACTCTGTGTTCTCTTCCCAAGGATTCTTTGGTCCTATGTGCTCCCACACCTCCATAAATCATCACAAACAGATCACAAATAAAATAAAAAGTATGCAAAGTATCCAAACACAAAATTTTTCTAAAAATGTAAAAAAAAAATTCAAAAAATTTCATACTTTTTTTTTGCAAGTCCACCTAAATTCAATCATATTAAAATTATAGAAATAGAGACATCAGAACTAGTTTGCATTTGAGTATCTACAAATAGTCTTTCCGACCAAAGAAAGAACATTTTAAATAACTTGTCTAAAAGAAAACCAAACACATCTCTGAAAATAGCCCCTCAAAACAAATATATTAGGAAGACAAACTCAAATACCAAAAACATACTAGAAAATACTTAATCTTAAATTTTAAAATGGATGTTTATGTCAGTTAATTAAAAATATGTCCTTGCCTTTAAAAGCAGAAGGAAAAAGCAAGAAAAAAAAAAAAAATATATATATATATATATATATATACATATATGTTTTAAGTACCCATAGGCCTCTTCCATAGAAGGGCCTGAAATCTCGGCCAGGTGCAGTGGCTCACTCTGTAATTCCAGCACTCTGGGAGGCTGAGGTAGACGGATCACAAGGTAAGGAGTTCAAGACCAGCCTGACCAACATGGTGAAACCCCCTCTACTAAAAATACAAAAATTAGCCAGGCATGGGGGGCACCTGTAATCCCAGCTACTCAGGAGGCGGAGACAGGATAATCACTTGAACCGGGGAGGCGAAGGCTGCGGTGAGCAGAGATTGTGCCACTGCACTCCAGCCTGAGCAACAGACAGAGACTCTGTCTCAAAAAAAAAAAAGAAGAAGGGCCTGAAATCTAACTAGGAGAGCAGAAGTGACAAAGTAGCCAATTTATAATTAAATATCAATCATCTTATCATCACTTATTAGGCTTAAAAATATGTCTTCTGGTGGAATAGTAATAAATACATAAACAAAAATATGGTTCATAGTATAAAGTCAATTAGGAGAGAGAAGTTAAATCAAATCAAGCCTCTGCAGTCCCTTCAGAAGCCAGGTTGGAGATGCAGTTCCCCAGCTCCCTCACTTCACTCTTCTAAGAGTATCCTAACCAAAACTATCCACTGCTGATAGAGTTATCACTGTAGATGCACTGTGGCTGACCTCATTTTAAAAAACAAATTAACAACAAACACGTAAAAATTGGGAAATTTCACATGAAAAATCAAATGTGGAATATTGGCCCTATTGGTTTAAGAAAGGACACGTAAAGGACCTGTGATTTTCAATTTGACACAGTCCTTACAGGTATGATACCTGATCCCTGGAGACATATGACTTTAGGGTCCCTGGCAAGAATTAAGTGATGGATGACATTGCTGTACTGAGTAAAGGAAAAGATAGAGGAGAGGTAGGGATTGCGGTAATTGATAGAATAGGGATGAAATTTTTAAAAATAAGAAAACTGGAGGAGAGGGGATAAAACAAAACAAAGAGAAACCTTTCAAAATATTTCAGTTAAATGGACAACAAAGAAAAATAGATCATTCCATGTTTCTACTGACATCCAAGTGTTTACTTCATTCTATTCTATCCCCAAACACCCTGGTTAACATTTCCAATGCCCAGGAAATGGAAGAAAGCTCTATGACTCATGGAGATGCTGACCCAGGATCTCCACAAATCTAAGAGCTGGACCCACCTACCCATCACTACTGCTGATGACTCCCTGCTGGTTTTTGCTCCTGTACCTACCCTTGGTCAACATGTAGGAAGCATTAATAAATTTTGGCTATTAGGTGATATTGTCTATTTACACTGGTTTGATGTGGAGGTAGATGACTAAGCCAAAAAAATTGTCACTTCAGGAAATATGAAACAACAAAGACAGAGACTAGAAGTTATTGCAACTGGGTCACTTTAATCACAGCTCTTGTAATACAAAATCCATGAGTTTCATATCTATCCTTCCCAAGCTGGTTGTTAAACCTTCAAGTATTTGAGATGTCCCTGTATCTTTCAAACACATACCTTTTTTTAATTCAGAAGGTTTTTTTTCTTGTAAATTCATTGTCTCCATTGCCGGAGACAATAAAAACTTAGACAAACATGTTAGTGTAAAAAAAAAGCAATTAGAGATATTCAGTTCTTCCCTACTGACACACAAGCAAAGTTACCTTTATTCTTTAGCCTTCCATTTTCATTACCTGTCTCTATTAATGAGACTTCAGAAAATTGCTTTTGATAATAGCTTTTACACACTTACTCTTTTATTTCAAACAGTAGCTACTTAAGTGAAATAATTACTTTTTCATTAAAAACAAAAGCTTTTATTATTGCACAGAAACAAACTCTATGAAACTTGAAGTGACTGGCGCTCCCACTGCCCTCTTCTGAGGAAAGCAGAGCTATTCTATGTATATTAAGGAAAAACGATTTTGCTGCTACCTTAAGCCACATCTGATTGGAACTGGGGATCATTCCCTGATCCCTCTGAGCTGGCTTGGTGGAGAACTCTGCTCAGGTGGGATACTTCATATTACATGGTAGCAAACCAATCCAACCAAGCCTCTTCTCAGGAATAAATGCTAAGTTCATTCCAAATGTCCATAGTAATATTTGGCTTTCCCTGACATCTTTTGTACATCCTGGTCTTAGAACACCTGAGATCCACCTGGAATAATTGTGTGGCTCAAAGCCCCCACATCTGCACTAAAGGCCATGGTAGATTTCATTTTATCTTTGCAATAGATCTCTCTTTCCCAAGGTGCTCTGGGCTTGTCACTTCCTTGCTTTATCCCTGGAGGAAACTACATGGCAGGACAGGAAGCAGAAACAGCCTGCAAGAATACCTGACTTTTCTTTTCCACAAGCCTAAATCTTCCCTCCCATTCCCCGAAACCCTGCCATGCATCTCACAGGACCCCACAACCTTAACACAGTTCTGAAGTGGGGGAAATGGGGAGCACAGGCCTGGCCTCATGGAGATCTGGGAGTCAGAACCTGAGATGAGTTGAAAAAAAAAAAGAAAGGGACACATCTTACCCCAGAGTATTTAGACTGAGATTCAAACTCACTGTGTGGGCAGCAACTGTTCCTTATGTACTTCAGAATCCCAGGTCTTAGGAGTGAGCCCCTGATGAATGTCTGCTGGGTGAATTTATTGGCTTGGGAGCTTGGTCCCATATAAGTAGAAATTCAGAAAGAAAGATCTGCCACAACCAAGGCTAAAAATGCCCCAAGTGTCTGGTGTCTGTCTGTCGACTTTGTCTGTCTGTCTGTCTGTCTGTCTGTCTCTCTCTCTCACATACACACACACACACACACACACACACACAGCCCACCAACAGGGTCAACACAGCAGCTACTTCATTCCTCCAGCATCATTTCTCATTTTAAGGCTGCTTTGAATTATTCTAGATACAGGGAAGAAAGAAATGTATTTCCTTGCTTGCTCATTGCCACCTTATTCTACATCAGGTAAGAAAAGAAGGTAGTGTCTGGGCAGAGAAGATGTTAGGGCCTTCCAGTTATCCAACTAGTATCCCAGAATGAGAAGGGAGAAAACGACAAGGTGCTCTGAGAGCATCAAGTGGAAGTGGCAGCAGAGGCGGCTGGAAAGCAGGTGATGGATGAAGATCACAGCAGGGCTTGTGTGTGACAATGGGGCCCAGACTTCATGTTGTAGGAGCTGGATTGTTGCTGAAGAGTTATAAGTGTTTGCCCATAAAACTGCATGATTCCTGGACTGTAGAGGGCTCAAACTCAGACCAGAATAGTGGGCAGTTATTGTACTAGTTCAGCAATCAATGATGAGAGCCTGAACTAAATCATTGAAATTGGGGGTGGAAAGGAGAGGATGAATTTGAGAAATATTTAGAGACAAGAAAAAAAAGCAAGGCTAGAGGAAGGTAGGGCTGTGGCTGCTAGGGTAAGAAGTGACAGTAGCTTACCATGTGGGAATGAGAAGGTGAAAAGTCAAGCAAAACCACACCAGTGGGGAGCCAGAGAATAGCAGTAGGAAAATCAGTGGGTCCCGGTCAAGTCACACAAGGAGAGCTCGAGATGATGATGCTCTTTCTGATAAGCCTCCTAGTTGTGGTGACTCAAATTGGTTTAAGATACAAGGCTGGCTCGACACCAACCTCCAAGAGACCTGCATTTTCTTCCAGCTACAGCTCTGGCTCCTAGCACTGCCATGAGTGACTGGTAGAAACCTGCCCCTTAGAGAAGCTGCAACTGGCCGGCATCATGCAAGGGACTGCTTAGATGGTAACATGCTGGTAATGAAGCGTTAAGGAGCCACTCCATTCTTTATTTGTCCTTTTTCTTTATATACACAGAGAGCAAGAGTATATAAACCATCTTGTGCACTGCCTACTTTCACACAGGAGTTGTTCTGGAGAACATAATGATCATGCCATTTATACATATTTCTTATAACATTTTATGAGCCATGATGTTCTACTTAAAAACACAAAAATAACAATACCCCTATTTCTTCTGACTTCCAATTGTCTGTAAGTAAAACCTGTTCCCTGCATTTATGAAGTAAATTCACTCATTCTTTCACAGTGCCCATCACAGGGCAGTGAGAAGCCTGTAATCCAGCTTTGCAGCCCACACCCCTCTCTTCCTTAGTCATCACATACACTTAGGATTTCTGTGAATTCCAGTCCCCTGACCTTCCTCCCCCCTTTGCAGCTGCCCTCCTGACTGTGAAATACTGCTTGGGATTTTTTTCTACTCCCTTTCTTAACTGGGGATTTCCAAGCCAGCCTAACAGCTTCCTCCAACAATAATAAAGCAAAGAATTTTTTTAAATGTACATCTGTGTCTATAAAAGAACATGATGAATTCTATCACAAAACAAGCATACCGTAGAACATACGGTTTGTTCTACGAGAACACATTCTGTTTCCTTGTGCCATCCTTCATTCTCTTCCTGAACTGGCCTTGCATTTGCGTCCACAGCACAGGAACCAGCTAGAGAACTGGCAGGTGGAGATTCCATGTACCTTTAAAAGTCTATTCAGTGAAAATCCCTGGCTACTGATGTGATGGTTAATTTTATGTGCAAACTTGGCTAGGCCATGGTACCCAGTTTTTGGTAAAAGATCAGTCTAGATGTTGTGAAGATATATTTTTTTAAATGTGATTAACATTTAAATCAGTAGACTTCAAGTAAAGCAGATTATCCTCCATATAGTGGGTGAGCCTTTTCCAATCAGTGGAGGGCCTTAAGAGCAAAGAACATGGTTTCCCAAAGAAAGAATTTTCCTCAAGACTACAATGTAGAGACCTTGCCTGAGTTTCCAGCCTGATGCCCTCAGAATTTGGACTCAAGACTGCAATATCAGCTACAGATTTTAGATCTCCCGAGCTAATTCCTTAAAGCAAACCTCTCTCTCTCTCTCTCTCTCTCTCTCTCTCTGTGTGTGTGTGTGTGTGTGTGTGTGTGTATGTGTGTGTATGTGTAACTAATATATCCTATTGATCTGTTTCTGGGGAGTCCTAACTAATACAATTGTCTTATCATATTACCGGATAAAAGACTTATCACTCACCTTTACTACATTTCAGGGAAGTAGAAACACCTGCCATAATTCACACTTTACAGTTTTATGGAAGGAAAAAGTATGCAGGACTTCTATTTACCACGCTGAGTTAAGAAGCCAGAGTACTTCACTCAGCTGCATAATTAACTAGCCATAGTACTACCCAAGAAAGTTACTTAACCTCTCTAATTTGCTGATATTCTAAACACGAATAATCAAACATACTTCACTAGACATGAGTATTAAAATGAAATGATATATGTAAATCCTGTAATATGATGCCTGCTCAACACATACTGCTTAATACATTTCCATAGCATTATAAGATAAAAAGATAAAATGAAAACTAGGTATCAAGTACTTAGAATTGTAATGATTATAGCTATATGACCAAAAATATATCATTTTGAGGACTTGAAAAAAAATATCTGCTTCCCTTCACATCACCTGCATACCGTCACCTAAATTTCTAGTAACAGATCTATTCTTTTGGTTTAAAGCTTTTTATTTCTAATCAAACTACCCGTGGAAGAAAAATACTAAGTGGCACAGTATCAGTCATTTATACTTCAGTATGAATAAGGCTACCAGAGTACACCCTACAGAAGTGTTTTGATAAAATGAAAAGGGAACACTGAAGATCCTAGAAGTAAGATAAGCTGCCTACTTCATGATTTTTCCTGAAGCCATTTCTGACAATCACAGAGACAGAAATTCAAGAAGTCAAATGAGTCTGTCCTAACAGAAACAGCCTAGCCCAATTCAGAATATCGCTCAAGAGAAATATGGCCTGGAACACTTTAATTGTGACAATCCACCTCTCTGCTTCCCTAGTGGTGTGTGTGTATGTGTGCTACCTCCGACAATAAACAATATGATGAATTCTATCACTAAAAACAAGCATACCATAGAACATATGACTGTTCCCTTGTGTCATCCTTCATTCTCTTCCTGAACTGTGTGTGTGTGTGTGTGTGTGTGTGTGTGTCGAGAGAGAGACAGAGACAGAGAATGTCTTGCTCTGTCACCCAGGCTGGAGTGTGGTGGTAAGATCCCAGCTCACTGCAGCTTTGACCTTCCAGGCTCAAGCAATTCTCCCACCTCAGCCTCCCAAGTAGCTGGGCTACAGGTGTGCCACCCACACCTGGCTAATTTTTTTATTTTTTGAAGAGACGGGAGAAGAGTGGCTGGGGGATTATCTCACTATGTTGCTCAGGCTGGTCTGGAACTCTTGGGCTCAAGCACTCCTCCCACCTCAGCCTCCCAAAGTGCTGGAATTACAGGCATGAGCCACCATGCTCAGCCTTGTTTCCCTAGATGGAAGTAAAAGCTAATCATTACCGCTCTGTTGAGTCATAGAGACAGATGGCCTTACCTTCTCACCTGCTTTCCTGACTCTCTGGGTAGAAGATAATCTTTGATGTGACCTGAGGGGAGTCCGAAGATCTGCCATCAAAAACTGCTGCCACAATGTCTGATATGCTTCTGTTAGAGCATTTCTAAGCCACTGAGAGATTTTGAGTTTTATCATCTTCTAAAACACAAGAATAACTAAATTCAACTGGATTACTGAAATGATATAATAAAAGTACATAGTAGGCATTCAATAAATTACAGCTATGTTGTTCCTTTTTTTTTTTTTTTTTTTTTTTTGAGATGGAGTCTCACTCTGTTGCCCAGCCTAGAGTGCAGAATGCAGTGGTGCAATCTCACTTACTGCAACCTCCGCCTCCCAGGTTCCAGTGATTGTCCTGCCTCCACCACCTGAGTAGCTGGGACTATAGGTGCATGCCGCCATACCTGGCTAATTTTTTTGTATTTTTAGTAGAGATGGGGTTTCACTATGTTGGCCAGGCTGGTCTTGAACTCCTAACCGCAGATGATCCGCCTGCCTCGGCCTCCCAAAGTGCTGAGATTACAGGTATGAACCACCACACCAAGTTTATTCCAAATCACATGTGGAATTGCCTGAACAATTACTGCAAAATATCATCCAACTGATCTTACTTGTCTCCTTGTCCTCAACAATCTATTCTCCAGACAGAAGCTAGATCGAGTCTTAAAAAACCTAAATCAGAGTACATCGTGCCTGTGCTCAAAACCCTTCTGTGGCTTTCTACTTCCCTCAGGGTAAAATCCAAAGCCTGCACCAGGACCTACAAGGCCTCTTGATGTGCAATTAGGTCTCTGCTCAAATGCCACCCTTTTAAAGAAAGTTCTTCCCCTAAAAGCCTTATGTAACTTTACCCTTCCCCCAATTATTCTATGCCCCTTCCCCTGCTTCACTTTCCCCCATAGCACTTATTACCATCTGACTACTTGTTAATCTGCTTGTTGTCTGTCTCCCCCATTGGAAAGTAAGTTCTTTGTTTCATTCATGCTGTGACCCTAGTACCTAGCATGGTGGAAAACCCATTGCAGGTGCTCAGAAAATATCTGTGGAATGGAAAAATGAATAGTGAAAGAATTCTGCCAAAGCACCTGTACTAACGAGCACATAGTATGTGTGTGCTCAATAAGTACCAATATCCTGCAATAAATATGAGTTTTTTCATATTTATCCTTGTTTCTTATGTATCTTACTTACCATTGCCTGCAATACTTGCCCTGAAGCTTGTTATAGAACAAGAGATCTAATGCACAACATAGTCTCACACCCCACAGTTAACCCTCCTAAGCATAAATCAGAAATGAGATTGCTCTCAGCAAGCTAACTATGGAGATAATAACAGAGAACTGAGGTTAGACCTGGCCCTGAAGCCTGGCAGAACTCTGTGCCTCCTGACCCAGCTTTACTACAGGACTTTAGATAAGCTACTTAAACTTGAGCTTTGGCTTTCTTACTGATAAAGAATACCTACCTCTCAGGGTTACTGTTAGGATTAAATGACCTAATGCCCATCGCCAAGCACAGAGCCTGACTCACAGGAAGTGCTTCAGAAATGCCCACTACTGTTAATATCGTTGATCAGCATCAGTAAAAATGCTGTTGATACGAAATGCCTGTCTTTATAACTTCCTTTCTTTTACAGTCTCATTTATGGTTATCACTGGATTTACAGGGAGCCGATAAAGTTCCAAAACAGTTTTTAAATGATTTAAAAACAGGAAATAACGATTGTCATTTGTTTATAAAAAGCAGGGCTCTCATTTCACTTCCCTAGCGTCCTGAAACGTCCACATCTCAGACTTCCTGATTCTTTTGCTTTAATAAACAGACGGGTTTGTCTGGAGTCATGGTGATTACTTGCGTTCTAGAAATAAACTTGAGAAAGCTATGTTGCCTGCTTAATACTCCCATAAATTCCAAATATTATTAAATAGCTTTTTAAAAAACATTAAATGTCTGGGTTTCCTAAACCAATTTTAAACATGGGGGTATGTCAGTTCATTTTACAAAACACGTAAGTAGAAATAATTTTTGTTTAGTTTGTAAGTATAAAAACATACATGCTTAGCTAAACATGGCCTATAAACAGGGAAACAATGCAGCATTAAAGAGAGTGTTCTTAACTATGAGGTCTTGCTTCTAATCATGGTTCTGAAAGTTTGGCATCTCAGATCACTGTTCTGGGCCTTGTTCCCTCAAAATGACAACTCAGGCTGGATGACTTTCGATACTCCTAAATTGTCCATGAATCCATCATCTCTAAAGCTTTTTTGATATCCAAATTCCATATCTTTACTGTTTCATTTTCAAACTTCTAAAGAGCCTCTTTATATAGTTACCCTGAACTAAGTTTAAATGCTAATAAGTCAGAGATATTGCATATTGATTAGCACATGTATGAAGATGGAAAACACCTTCTCCTAATAGCATAACTCACTGTCCTCTCAAAAATAAAAGCGTATTTCAGACTACAACCTTTTTTTAGAATGTCGTCAATTACCAATAACAACAAATAAAAATCAATGATAAATCAACAATAAAATAAAATAATTTGACAATAACAACTGTTATTTAATAATTTATCTGATTTTATCATAAAAATATTACATCAACATTTTCTCTACTGAGGTTTTACGTTCAACTCCAAATTATAACAAAATATTGTGAAATTAGAAGTTGATCTGGCTTAACAGAAATGACAAATATTTACTGAAATTTGAGACTTGAAATAAGTGAGTCACTACAGCACATCTCAATATGCTATGTAAACATGAATTCTACCCGCTATAGGAAATGAAGGTCCTATGTCATCTGCTTTAAGATCAAGAGATGAGAAACAATTGGCTAAATGTACTGCAGAGCCCTACGCAGAAATGAAATTATACTAGAAGTAAGGAGTAAAAGCTATGTCTTGGCAGACAATGGCTGGTGTACTTTGACAATGATGTACAGATTCTTTTTTTTAACTTTTGGTGGCTCTAGGGATGAATGCTAGAACTGTGGGATACATATGCCTCTGACTTGAGGGGACCTATTTTGAGGAGACTCCTTAGTCATAGAAAAACAAGCAAGGGTTTCTCAGATATATTGCAGACTTGACATTCTAGCAAACCTTCCTGCTGTACAGTAGCTAAAAATGCTGGATAAAAATATATATATATATATTTTTGAGACAGAGTCTCACTCTGTTGCCCAGGTTGAAGTGCAGTGGCACGATCTCAGCTCACTGCAACCTCCAAATCCCGGGTTCAAATGATTCTCCTGCCTTAGCCTCTCAAATAGCTGGGACTACAGGCGTGTACCACCGGCTACCTCTTTGTCTTTTTAGTAGAGATGAGGTTTCACCATGTTAACCAGGATGGTCTCAAACTCCTGATATCATGATCCGCCCACCTCGGCCTCCCAAAGTGCTGGGATTATAGGGATGAGCCATGCGCCTGGCCAGATAAAATATTTTTAAATGTATCAGCCAAGGGGCAGGAAAATAAGAAAAATTCTCAGAGGCTAGAGCAATAGAAAAGCAAAAACACAAATGCAGAAATGTTGGGCTGATTCCCTCTCATCTAAAGTTTCATTTGACCACCAAGCCAAAAGAGTAGACAGAAGGCGGAAGGCAAAGGACGGAAGACAACGCCAAAGGGTCTTGGTGAAAAAAAACAAAAATAAAACCAGAAACAAATGAAGCCAGGGAAAGCATGAACCAGAAAAACCAAACAAAGATACCCTGAGATTGCAAAGACATTTGCTCATGTCAAGCTTGTGGCTGGACAGAGTAGAATAAAAGACTTCATAACCACAAGCTGATTCTCCTGTGCACTTTATGGCCCAAGTTCACACAATCTATGCAGTATGAAAAACTGTGAAACTGAGATTTTATTTTTATTTTTATTTTTTTTTTGAGACAGGGTCTCGCTCTATCACCCAGGCTGAAGTGCAGTGGCATAATCTCAGCCTCGACCTCCAAGGCTCAAATGAGCCTCCCACCTCAGTCTCCCGAGTAGCTAATACTACAGGCAGGTGGCGCCACCACGCCCAGTTAATTTTTTAGATTTTTAGTAGAGAGGACATCTTGTTATGTTGCCCAGGCTAGTCTCAAACTCCTAAGCTCAAGAGATCTGCCTGCCTCGGCCTCCCAAAGTGCTGGGATTACAGGTGTGAGCCACCTGCACTCAGTGGAGATTTTTTTTTAATTTCCCTGGCAAAAATAAGAGACTATTCTCTCTGGAGAAATGTACCTTCATTTCAAGCCTCTAAAATTACTGCAGATAAAGTTCAGTCAAACATAAGCTCATAATAAAAAGTCACAAAGCAGCTGGAAGGGGTGGCTCACACCTGTAATCCCAGCACTTTGGGAAGCCGAAGCGGGCAGATCACCTGTCAGGAGTTCAAGACCAGCCTAGTCAACATGGCAAAAACCTGTCTCTACTAAAAATACAAAAATTAGCCAGGTGTGGTGGCAGATGCCTGTAATCCCAGCTACTCGAGAGGATGAGTCAGGAGAATTGCTTGAACTGGGATGTGGAGGTTGCAGTGAGCCAAGATTATGCCACTGCACTGCAGCCTAGGCAACAAGAAAGTCACAAAACATACAATGAAACAAGGCCCTACTGATGAAACTATAGAAACAACAGACAAACCTATAGGGAAAAACTTCAGGTATGTTAATTATCAGATATTACATATAAAATAAACATATTTTTTATGTTTAAATAAAGGGAAAGGAGTAGCAAAAGTAGAAGTTAGGAATAAGAGGATATCAAAAATGCCAAGCAATGAAAAATAAAATAATATAAATTAAAATTCAGTGAACAAAATATATAAAGAACCACTCGAGGAGATCCAAGATGGCTGAATAGGAACAGCTCTGGAGTGCAGCCCCCAGAGAGAAAGCAGAGGGTGAGTGATTACCACATTTTCAAACAAGTTTTTACTGCCCAAAGACCAGGAGATACCCAGGCCAAAAAGCACCACAAGTTTCCAGCACAGCTGTTTCAGCCAGCACAGCAGGTCTCTGCATAAAAACTCACAAAGATCTGGGCAGCCATTTCAACTGGTGCCTGGAATGCCAGGGAGAAAAGCCGCCCACTCAAATGAAAAAGAAGGGGCTGAAACAGGGAGCCAGGTGATCTGGCTCAGTGGGTCCCATCCCCACAAAGACCAGCAATCTGAAACACTCTGAACTGAGAATTTCACAGCAAGCGCAGCTGGACCCAGGATGGTCCAGCTTGGTACGGTAAAGGGCGTCTGCCATTACTGAGGCAGTCTGCCACTACCAAGGCAGTCCGCTGTTACTGAGGCAGTTTGCCATTATCAAGGCAGTTCTAATTGCACCTCTGTAAACAAAACCACAAGGAAGTTTACACTGCAGCTGGACAGAGCCCATGGCAGCTCAGCAACATCTCTGCTGGCAGACTGTGACTAGACTACCTCCTTGCTGGGCAGGGCATCTCTGAAAAAAGGTAGCAGCATGTCAGGAACTTATAAAGAAAGCTCCACTTTCCCAGGTCAGAGCATCTGGGAAAAGAAGTGGTTATGAGTTCTGCTGCAGCAGACTGAAATGTACCTGCACAGCAGCTCTGAACAAAACAATGGAGCTCATAGCACAGCACTTGAGCTCCTATAAGGGACAGACTATTTCCTCAAACAGCTCCCTGACCCCCCTATATCCAAAGAGACACCTCATAAAGGGGAGCTCAATCTTACATCTGGCGGTTACCCTTCTGGGCCAAAGATACCAGAAGAAGAAACTGGCAGCAACCCTTACTATTCTGCAGCCCCCACAGGTGATCCCCAGGCAAGCAGGGTCTGGAGTGGACCTCCAGCAGTCCTGCAGCAGAGGGGCCTGACTGTTGGAAGGAAAATTAAAAAACTGAAAGAAATAGCTTCAACATCAACAAAAAGAACGTCCACTCAGAGACCCCATCTGAAAGTCACCAGCTACAAAGACCACAGGTAGATAAATCCACAAAGATGGGAAGAAACCCATGCAAAAAGGATGAAAACACCCAAAACCAGAATGCCTCTCCTCCCCAAAGGGATCACAACTCCTCACCAGCAAGGGAACAAAGCTGGATGGAGAGTCTGATGAATTGATAGAAACAGGCTTCAGAAGGTGGTTAATAACAAACTTCTCTGAGCTAAAAGAACATGTTCTAATTCAATGCAAAGAAACTAAGAACCTTGAAAAAAGGTTAGATGAAATGCTAACAAGAATAAACGGCTTAGAGAAGAATATAAATGAATTGATGGAGCTGAAAAACACAGCATGAGAACTTTATGAAACATATACAAGTTTCAATAGCCAAATCGACCAAGCAGAAGAAAGAATATCAGAGATTGAAGATCAACTCAATGAAATAAAACAAGAAGGCAAGATTAGAGAAAAAAACATGAAAAAAAATGAACAAAACCTCCAAGAATATGGGATTATGTGAAAAGATGTATGTTTGATAGGCATACCTGAATGTGACAGAGAGAATCAATCCAAGCTGGAAAACACTCTTCGGGATATTATCCAGGAGAACTTCCCATCTTAGCAAGGCAAGCCAGCATTCAAGTCCAGGAAACACAGAGAACACCACAAAGATATTCCTCAAGAAGACCAACCCCAAGGCACATAATTGTCAGATTCACCATGGTTGAAATGAAAGAAAAAATGCTAAGGGCAGCCAGAGAGAAAGGCTGGGTTACCAACAAAGGGAAGGCCATCACACTCACAGCAGATCTCTCAGCAGAAACCCTACAAGCCAGAAGAGAGTTGGGGGCCAATATTCAACATCCTTAAAGAAAAGAACTTTCAACCTAGAATTTGCATATCCAGCCAAACTAAGCTTCATAAGCAAAGGAGAAATAAAATCCATTACAGATAAGCAATTGCTGAGAGATTTTTGTCAACACCAGGCCTGCCTTATAAGAGCACCTGAAAGAAGCACTAAACATGGAAAGGAACAACCAGTATCAGCCACTCCAAACATGTACAAAATGGTAAAGAGCACTGACACAATGAAGAAACTACATCAACTAACAGACAAAACAACCAGCTAGCATCAAAATGCCAGGATCAAATTCACATATAACAATATTAACCGTAAATGTAAAAGGGCTAAATGCCCCAATCAAAAGACACAGACTGGCAAATTGGATAAAAAGTCAAGACCCATCAGTGTGCTGTATTCAGGAAACCCAATTCACTTGCAAGGACAAACATAGGCTCAAAATAAAGGGATGGAGGAAGATTTACCAAGCAAATGGAGCAAAAAAAGCAGGAGTTGCAATCCTAGTCTCTGATAAAATGGACTTTAAACCAACAAAGATCAAAAGAGACAAAGAAGGGCACTACATAAAGGTAAAAGGATCAATGCAACAAGAAGAGCTAACAATCCTAAATATATATGCACCCAATACAGGAGCACCCAGATACATAAAGCAAGTTCTTAACAACCTACAAAGAGACTTAGACTCCCACACAATAATGAAATGAAGGCAGAAATAAAGATGTTCTTTGAAACCAAGAAGAACAAAGACACAACGTACCAGAATCTCTGGGACACATTTAAAGCAGTGTCTAGAGGGAAATTTATAGCAATAAATGCCCACATGAGAAGTGAGAAAAGATCTAAAATTGACACCCTATCATCAAAATTGAAAGAGCTGGAGGAGCAAGATCAAAAAAACTCAAAACCTAGCAGAAGACAAGAAATAACTAAGATCAGAGCAGAACTGAAGGAGATAGAGACACAAAAAACACTTCAAAAAATCAACAAATCCAGGAGCTGGTTTTTTGAAAAGATCAACAAAATAGACCACTAGCCAGATTAATAAAAAAGAAAAGAGAGAAGAATCAAATAGATGCAATAAAAAACGATAAAGGATATCACCGCAGATTCCACAGAAATACAAACTACCATCAGCGATTACTACAAACAACTCTAAGCACATAAACCAATAACTCTGGAAGAAATTTATAAATTCCTGGAAACTTGCACCCTCCCAACCCTAAACCAGGAAGAAGTTGAAGCCCTGAATAGACCAAGAACAAGGGCTAAAGTTGAAGCAGCAATTAATAGCCTGCCACCCAAAAAAAGTCCAGGTCCAGTTGGGTTCACAGCTGAATTCTACCAGACGTACAAACAGGAGCTGGTACCATTCCTTCTGAAACTATTCCAAACAATATAAAAAGAGGGAATCCGTCTGGGCGCAGTGGCTCAAGCCTGTAATCCCAGCACTTTGGGAGGCCAAGGTGGGTGGATCATGAGGTCAAGAGATCGAGACCATCCTGGTCAAATGGTGAAACCCCGTCTCTACTAAAAATACAAAAAATTAGCTGGGCATGGTGGCACATGCCTGTAATCCCAGCTACTCTGGAGGCTGAGGCAGGAGAATTGCCTGAACCCAGGAGGTGGAGGTTGCAGTGAGCCGAGATCATGCCATTGCACTCCAGCCTGGGTAACAAGAGTGAAACTCATCTCAAAAAACAAACAAACAAAAAAAAGAGGGAATCCTTCCCAAATCATTTTATGAGACCAACATCATCCTGATCCAAAACCCAGCAGAGACTCAACAAAAAAAGAAAACTTCAGGCCAATATCCATGATGTACACAGATGCCAAAATCTTCAATAAAATACTGGCAAACCAATTGCAACAGCAAATCAAAAAGCTTATCCATCACGATCAAGTAGGCTTCATCCTGGGGATGCAAGCCTGGTTCAACATACGCAAGTCTATAAATGTAATCCACCACATAAACAGAATCAAAAACAAAAAGCACATGATTATCTCAATAGATGGAGAGAAGGCCTTCGACAAAATTGAGCAGCCATTTATGCTAAAAACTCTTAATAAACTAGGTAGCAACAGAACATATCTCAAAATAATAAAAGCTCTTTACAACAAATCCACATCCAATATCATACTAAATGGGCAAAAACTGGAACCATTCCCTTTAAAATCTGGCACTAGACAAGGGCGCCCTCTCTCACCATTTCTATTTATTACAGTACTAGAAGTTTTAGCTAGAGCAATCAGGCAAGAACAAGAAATAAAGGGTATTCCATTAGAAAAGGAGGAAGTCAAATTGTCTCTATTTGCAGATGACATGACTATATATTTAGAAGACCCCATCATCTCAGCCCAAAATCTCCTTAAACTGATAAGCAACTTCAGCAAAGTCTCAGGATAAAAAAATTAATGTGCAGAAACCACAAGCATTCCTAAACAGACGAATGGAGAGCCAACTCAAGAGCAAACTCTCATCACATGTGCTGCAAAGAGAAAAAAATACTTAGGAATACAACTAACAAAGGATGTAAAGGACCTCTTCAAGAACTACAAACCACTGCTCAAGGAAATAGGAGAGGACACAAACAGATGGAAAAACATTCCTAATCAGTATCGTGAAAATGGCCATACTGCCCAAAGTAATTTATAGATTCAATGCTATCCCCATCAAGCTACCAATGACCTTCTTCACAGATCTGGGAAAAACCACCTTAAACTTCTTATGGAACCAAAAGAGAGCCCACATAGCCAAGACAATCCTAAGCAAAAAGAACAAAGCTGGAGGCATCACGCTACCTAAATTCAAACTACACTACCAGGCTACAGTAATCAAAACAGCATGGTACTGGTACCAAAACAGAGATATAGACCAATAGAACAGAACAGAAACCTCAGAGGAAATGCCACACATCTACAACCATCTGGTCTTTTGCAAACCTGACAAAAACAAGCAATGTGGAAAGGATTCCCTGTTTAATAAATGGTGCTAGGAAAACTGGCTAGCCATGTGCAGAGAGCAAAAACTGGACCCCTTTCTGACACCTGACATTAAAATTAACTCCAGATGGATTAAAGACTTAAACATAAGACGTAACGCCATGAAAACCCTAGAACAAAACCTAGGCAAAGCCATTCATGACATAGGCAAAGGCAAGGACTTCATGGCTAAAACACCAAAAGCGGCCGGGCGCGGTGGCTCAAGCCTGTAATCCCAGCACTTTGGGAGGCCGAGGCAGGTGGATCACGAGGTCGAGAGATCGAGACCAACCTGGTCAACATGGTGAAACCCTGTCCCTACTAAAATACAAAAAATTAGCTGGGCATGGTGGCGCGTGCCTGTAATCCCAGCTACTCGGGAGGCTGAGGCAGGAGAATTGCCTGAACCCAGGAGGCGGAGGTTGCGGTGAGCCGAGATCATGCCATTGCACTCCAGCCTGGCTAACAAGAGTGAAACTCCGTCTCAAAAAAAAAAAAAAAAAAAAAAAACACCAAAAGCATGGGCAACAAAAGCCAAAATAGACAAATGGAATCCAATTAAACTCCAGAGCTTCTGTACAGCAAAAGAAACAATCATTAGGCAACCAACAGAATGGGAAAAAATTTTTAGAATCTACTCATCTGACAAAGGGCTAATATCCAGAATCTACAAAGAACTTAAACAGATTTACAAGAAAAAAACAAACAAACCCATTCAAAAGTGGGTGAAGGATATGAACAGACACTTTACAAAAGAAGACATCTATGAGGCCAACAAACATATAAAAAGTGCTCATCATCACTGGTCATTAGAGAAATGCAAATCAAAACCACATTGAGAGATACTATCTCACGCCAATTAGAATGGCGATCATTAAAAAAATATGGAGAAAATAGATGCTGGAAAGGATGTGGGGAAATAGGAACACTTTTACACTGTTGGTGGGAGTGTAAATTAGTTCAAACATTGTAGAAGACAGTGTGGCGATTCCTCAAAGAACTAGAAACAGAAATTTCATTTGTCCAATCAATCCCATTACTGGATATACACCCAAAGGATTATAAATCATTCTATTATAAAGACACATGCACACGTAGTTCATTGCGGCACTGTTTACAATAGCAAAGACCTAGAACCAACCCAAATGCCCATGAATGATAGACTAGACAAAGAAAATGTGGCACATATATGCCAATGAATACTATACAGCCATAAAAAACAATGAGTTTGTGTCCTTTGTAGGAAACACTGATGAATCTGGAAACCAGTATTCTCAGCAAACTGACATAAGAACAGAGAATCAAACACCACATTTTCTCACTCATAGGTGAGTGTTGAACAATATAAAAAGTGAATGAAATGGACAGACATTTTGCAGAAGAGAAAACACATATGGCTAACAAACACACGAAAAGATATGAACATATGAAAAGATGTGTGGGGCTCTTTCCTCTTTCTCTAAGTGGCCTGAGGTAATCTGTGAAAATGGTTCACTATCCATTTGTCCCAGAGAACCCCACAAAATCATGCAAATCAAGAGGTTCAAATCTTCATGTTCAATTTAAGAACACTCATGAAACTCCCCAGGCTCCCAAAGGTAGGCATATATGAAAACCGTGAAGTATCTGAAAGATATCACTTTACAGAAACAGTATATAACATTTCGACCTTTCAATGGCAGAGCTGGTAGATGTGTCCAGGCCAAGCCATGGGGCTGGACACAAGTTTGGTGGCCCAAAAAGAGTGCCGAATTTTTGCTGCACATGTTTAAAAGTGCAGAGAGTAATGCTGTAAGGGTTTAGAGGTAGAGTCTCTGGTCATTGAGCATATCCAAGTGAATAAAGCACCTAAGACATGCTGCTGGACCTACAGAGCTCATGGTCGGATTAACCCATACATAAACTCTCCCTGCCACACCGAGATGATCTTTACTGAAAAGGAAGAAATTCTTCCTAAACCAGAAGAGGAGATTGCCGAGAAGAAAAAGATATCCCCAAAGAAACTGAATAAACGAAAACTTATGGCACAGGAGTAAATTTAGCATTAAAATAAATGCAATTAAAAGTAAAATAAGGCCGGGCGCGGTGGCTCAGGCCTATAATCCCAGCACTTTGGGAGCCCGAGGCAGGTGGATCACAAGGTCAAGAGATCGACACCATCCTGGTCAACAAGGTGAAACCCTGTCTCTACTAAAAATACAAAAATTAGCTGGGCATGGTGGTGCGCACCTGTAGTCCCAGCTACTCGGGAGGCTGAGGCAGGAGAATTGCTTGAACCCAGAAGGTGGAGGTTGCGGTGAGCCGAGATCGTGCCATTGCACTCCAGTCTGGGTAACAACAGCGAAACTTCGTCTCAAAAAATAAAAAAAGAGTAAAAGAAAGGGTTGGGGGTGCAGAGAGAAAAAAAAATGTTTAAATAATAAAAAAATTTAAAAAAAGAAAAAAGAAAGTAAAAGAAAGAAAAGAAAAGATGTGTGGCATCATTAACAATCAGGGTAAAGCAAATCAAGCCCACAATGAGATTAACAGATTGCATGTGTTCAACTGGAAAAAAATTTTTACACTAATATTACTATGTGTTGAAAATAACATGGCTCCTCATGCTCACTTAGACATAGCTGAGGAAAGTATAAATTGGTGCAGGCATTTTGAAAAAGAGTTTAGCATTATCTCCGAAAGTTGAACTTTCATCTATACCCTATGATCCAGCAATTCCACTAAGCATATATACAAGAAAAACTGCACATGAACAGTAAGGGGCATGTACAAGAAAACTCAGAGAGGCACTCATACAGTACAGGCCTGAAAACACATGTCCACTTACAAGAGAGCAAATGAGCAAACTGTGGTATAGTCATACAAAAGTCAAAACAAATAAACTATAGTGAACAATATAGTTAAATATTAGCAACAACACATTAAGTGATAAAAGCAAGTTTCAAATAATTACATAAAGTATGATGACTTTTTTATTAAGTTAAAAATAACTAGAATTTTAAAATTTAAACTTTTTAAGCTAGGCACAGCTTTCCATAGTGGCTGTACTAATTTACATTCCACCAGTGAGCATTCTCCTTTCCCTGAATCTCTCCCTAGCATTTATTATCTTTTTGATAATAGCCATTTTAATCAGGGTACGATAATATCCCATTATAGTTTTAATTTGCATTTCCTTGACAATTAGTGATATTGAGCATCTTTTCATATGCCTGTTGGTATTTTTATGTCTTCTTTAGGGAAATATTTATTTAGGTCTTTTGCCCATTTTTTAGTAAGATTATTTGTTATTTTGCTCTTGAGTTCTTTTTGTTCCTCATATATTCTGGTTATTAATCACTTGTCAGATGAATAGCTAGCAAATGTTTTTCTTCCCATTCCGTGGACTGTCTCTTCTCTTTGTTGATTGTTTCCTCTGAAGTTTTTTAGCTTGATGTAATCCCATTTGTCAGTCTGCTCTGGTTTCCTGTGCTTTTGAGGTCTTACTGAAGAAATCTGTCCAGACCAATGTACTGAGGCATTTCAATAGCAAGATACAAAAATCAACCTAAGGGTCCACCAATGGATGAAATGATAAAAAAATTGTGATATATATACACAATGGAATATTATTCAGCCATAAGGAAGAATGAAATTCTGTCATTTACAGCAACATAGATGGAACTGGAAGGTATTAAGTGAAGTAAGCAAAGCACAAAGCAAAAAATATTGCCTGTTCTCACTCATGTTGGAGTTAAAATAGTGGATCTCATGAAGATAGAAAATAGAAAGGTGTTTACCATAAGTTGGGACGGTTGGGCACAGTGGGGAGATGAAGAGAGATTGGTTAATGAGTACAAAAATACACTCAGAAGGAAAAAGATCCAGTGTGTGGTAGCAATATAGGACAGCTATAGTTAATACTTCATTGTATAGTTCAAACTAGCTAGACGAGAAGGTGTAGAATGTCTACCAGCACAAAGGAATGCTAAATGTTTGAGGTGATGAATATCACAGTTGTGATTTGATCATTACACACTATGCCTGTCTCAAAATACCACAGTAAGCCAGGCTCCGTGGTGCATACCTATAGTCCTACCACTTGGGAGACTGAGGTGGGAAGATCACTAGAACCTAGGAGTACAAGGTGGTAGCGTACTTTACACCTGTGAATAACCACTGCACTCTAGCCTGGGCAACACAGAGAGACCCTGTCTCTTAAAATAAACATCTTCTAAACTTGCAACTGTTGAAAAATTTTAAAAAATTTTTAAACATGTACCCCATAAATATGTACAACTATTAGTATCCATAAAAATTTAAAATAAGGTTGCATCTTGTGGGTCACACTTACAATCCCAGTAATTAGAGAGGCCAGGGTGAGAGGATCACTTGACCCCAGGAGTTCAAGTTTGCAGAGGGCCATGAGTTCACCACTGCACTCCAGCATGGGTGTCAGAGTGAGATTACGTCTCTTAAAAAAACAATTAAAAACAATTTTATCTCTTTTTCCAGCTGGAACCATGGAGGGTGTAGAAGAGAAGAAGAAGAAGGTTCCTGCTGTGCCAGAAACCCTTAAGAAAAAGCGAAGGAATTTCGCAGAGCTGAAGATCAAGCGCTTGAGAAAGAAGTTTGCCCAAAAGATGCTTCAAAAGGCAAGGCGGAAGCTTATCTATGAAAAAGAGAAGCATTATCACAAGGAATATAGGCAGATGTACAGAACTGAAATTCGAATGGCGAGGATGGCAAGGAAAGCTGGCAACTTCTATGTACCTGCAGAACCCAAACTGGCATTTGTCATCAGGATCAGAGGTATCAATGGTGTGAGCCCAAAGGTCCGAAAGGTGTTGCAGCTTCTTCGCCTTCGTCAAATCTACAATGGAACCTTTGTGAAGCTCAACAAGGCTTCAATTATCATGCTGAGGATTGTAGAGCCATATATTGCATGGGGGTACCCAAATCTGAAGTCAGTAAATGAACTAATCTACAAACGTGGTTATGGCAAGATCAAAAAGAAGCGAATTGCTTTGACAGATAACGCTCTGATTGCTTGATCTCTTGGAAAATATGGCATCATCTGCATGGAGGATCTGATTCATGAGATCTATACTGTTGGAAAACGCTTCAAAGAAGCAAATAACTTCCTGTGGCCCTTTAAATTATCTTCCCCACGGGGCGGAATGAAGAAAAAGACCACCCATTTTGTAGAAGGTGGAGATGCAGGCAACAGGGAGGATCAGATCAACAGGCTTATTAGAAGAATGAACTAAGGTGTCTTCCATGATTATTTTTCTAAGCTGGTCAGTTAATAAACAGTATCTGCTCTCAATTGAAAAAAAAAAAACAAAAAAACAATTTTATATAAATAAATAAATGAAGGTGGCACATGAGCCTATGGGGGTCACGAACCCACCGTCTTACTTTCTTTTCATCCCTCTTATCACCACCTAAAACCACTGTCAACCATAACTACATGTGTAGTGCATTTAATAGCTCATAAAACTTGTCAAAAACAGTATCTCATTTAATCCCTGCAACAATCTTACAAAGTGTACACTGCTATCATTCTAATTCTATGTAAGGGAAAATGATAGCTAAAAGAGGTAAGTGATTATTCCAGTTTAAATCCAGTTCTTCAACTCTAAATTCTACCTTCTTTCCCACATGAAAAGTTTCTATCCTTTCTAATTTCTCCACATGCATCTCAAATCATGTGATATTTAAGAGCTCTTGAAGAAATAATAAAATTAGGCCACCAAATCATCAAAAGTAGATGCCAAAACTAACACCCTTAAAAGGAGAGATTCCTCAGACTAGTGGATCCCTTTCTCAGCCACCTAAGCAAGGTCATATTACAGACCTGGTTATCTTTACTAATACCATCTTCAATCGTACACAAACACATACCTTCTGAACAACTTCTGACTGACCTTCCGTTTGGAACCTAAGCCAGAGATGTTTTCAGACACTCACAGACCAACACTTTGGGAGACCGAGGCAGGCAAATCATGAGGTAAAGAGATCGTCCTGGCCAACATGGTGAAACTCCAACTCTACTAATAAATACAAAAATTAGCTCATTGTGGTGGCAGGCGCCTGGAGTCCCAGCTACTAAGGAGGCTGAGGCAGGAGAATCGCTTCAACTATGGAGGTGGAGATTGCAGTGAGCCGAGATCCACCACTGCACTTCAGCCTAGTGACAGAACGAGAATCGTCTCAAAAAAAAAAAAGAAAAAGAAGCTTCTCATAGGATTTCTTTTACAGGTCCCATCACATAACACATATACTCAAGACCCATCACATTACACATATACTCAGACATGTTCAATAAATTTTCCATTAAATGTTTGAAAGGGCTTTTATTATTTGAAAAATATATTTTGTTAAAAGTCATTTTTGTGTAGTTTTAAATTTCACTTATGCACAATTATATAAAAGTTGAATTGCAACTGGGCAGTTGAAATTACGACTAGTCGTTTAATTAAAGATGGTTTTTAAATTTAGGTTCCAAGCTTCTTATTTTGGAATCAGTAATTTATGTTTAGGTCCCAGTGATCTCAAAAAGCCTTTGAAGAGCTCATGGACCCTAAGGACAGATAAGTGTCTAATGGACACACCATCCAGCTAGGAGCAAAGGCTACAGACTATTGGTGTCAATGGCAGAGGGCTGTCTGTGGCTACCCTTGGCTCCATCCCGAGAGCTGCTGGAATCTCAGCACAGGTGAACTCATCCACCATACCACTTCTCCCTACCATGCTTGTACACTACCCCAAATTCAAGACCTGTGGGCAACTCTCTTCTCAAAGACTATAATCCTTTTGCTACTCTGTAGCTTATCCACTGCTGCCCTCCTAGTCAACTCTTTTCTAGGTGCCCTTTGGAACCTTCATTTCATTGTCAGGAAGCTCTAACTCCTCACAAAAGTGCCATCTCCACTGCGTGTCTTACCTCAGTCATTCCACGTGTATTTGTTAAGTGCCTGCTCTCCATACCTCTGCATCGCTCCAGCAAAGGCTGCTGCTTCTCCTGCAGGTCTCATCGAAATCCTGTTCCTCTGTGAGGGGGAACCATCATCCAACGCTACTGTCTTCCTTTTCCTGAATTGTCACTGTCTGACCTCTGGCCACACCCCCTCATTTGCTGAGGACTTTGGAACCTGACTTATTGCTTCTTCTCCACTTTGAGTGTAGTCATCTGGAAGATTTCCACGTACATATGGATGAGCCAGCCAACACCTCAGCCACAAAAGTTCTCACTTCCTGAGCTCAAGAGCTCAAATAATCTTCATCTTCTCTCTCGCAGCATGCCATGGTCCCATTGTGGATGATGACATCACCTGGTACTAAACCAATTCTGAGAACTCTCATTGTAATCCAACACTGTGACTGCCAACTTCTGGCTCTCCAGCTCTCTCACTCCTCTTCAAACTAATCCAGACCTCTAATGCTCTGTTCCTGGTCAGACCATGACTGCCATTAAGATTTCCTGTCCTTCCTCCTCAAGCCTCATGATGCATCATTTCAAGCATTCTCTTGACATCAATATCCCAGCCGCCTCCTCTAGAGCTATCAATTCTACCCTCTATCTTGGATCAGCTGAAACATTCACATTAACTCCCAATTCTAAATGGCTGGAACATGCTTTGACAACACTACTCAACCAAGCAGCTTAATCCCTCAACAAATGTCCAACCATCAAACAGCAACTGGGTTCTGAGCACTATTTTTCTGTAACAACTTCTAGCTATCCCCAAATGTATCCACTTCTACCCTTACCCTCACCTGCATTCGGTCCAGGCCCAGGAAAGGCCCCTTTTCTTCTTCCTAAAATATCTCAAATGTCTCTCATCTTACAAAGACCTTTCTGAATCCTAGGACCTCCCTGGCTTACTGCCTAAATTCCTTAGTCTCTTCTTAGGCAAACTGCTTTAAAGGGTAATTTACAAATGCTCTTTACATGTCTTTATCTCCCCGTCATTTTTCCCCTTTCATTTTTAAATTGACTTGTATTTGTATCAAAGTAAAACATGCCTACTAATTAAGAAGCAAATAATGGCCAATTCACGCCGGTAATCCCAACACTTTGGGAGGTCAAGATCGGCAAATCACCTAAGGTCACAGGAGTTCAAAACCAGCCTGACCAACATGGAGAAATCCTGTCTCTACTAAAAATACAAAATTAGTCAAGGCCGGTGGCCCATGCCTGTAATCCCAGCCACTCTGGAGGCCGAGGCAGGAGAATCACTTGAACTGGGAGGCAGAAGTTGTGGTGAGCCGAGATCGCACCATTGCACTCCAGCCTGGGCAACAAGAGTGAAACTTCGTCTCAAAAAAAAAAAAAAAAAGAAGCAAATAATGCTAAAAAACTTTGGGCCTAAAAGGCTCTAACCCAGATACCTGGTTCTGATCAGACGTCACCTTATCAAAAGAATGCTCCCTGACTGCACAATGTAAACCCATCATCCCACCCCAACACTATCTTCCCCCTTACCAGAAGCATTTTTTTCATACCACTTATCACCTCCTAGCACAATATATATTTAGTTATTTGGCCAGGTGCAGTGCCTCACGCCTGTAATTCCAGCATTTTGGGGGCCAAAGTGAGTGGATCACTTGAGGTCAGGAGTTCAAGATCAGCCTGACCAACACGATGAAACCCCGTCTCTACTAAAAAAATACAAATGATTAGCTGGGCGTGATGGTAGCCACCTGCAATCCCAACTACTCAGGAGGTTGAGCCAGGAGAATCACTTGAACCTGGAAGGTGGAGGTTGCAGTGAGCCAAGATTGCACTGCTGCACTCCAGCCTGGGTGACACAGCAAGGCTCCATCTCTAAACAAATAAGTAAATAAATAAAGTTATTTGTTTTTGTTTTTATGGGATCTGTAGCAAATGCTTAATAAACATGGAATTAATGAAAATCTATTCTAATTATAACAGGATATCAAATTAGAAGTTTTTAGTCAGTTTCAACTGATATCCCACAGGCTGGGAACAACACAATGAATGCCACTATCCCCAAATCCTAAAGGAAAGTGTTGAAACAGTACAACTCAGAATATGCCCATGGACAAGTGCCAGTCTGAGAACTGTTTTTACTGGGTTGCTAGAAGATAAATACAGAAATTGGAAGTATTTAGAGACTTTTAGAATAACTTGACATTGCTTTGGAAGTACAACTGGTCAATAGACTTGTCTTGTTGAACAGACTATTTTTTTTTAACTTTTTATTTTATTTTTAAAAATAAAGATGGGCTTTCACCATGATAACCAGGCTGGTTCTGAACTCCTGACTTCAGGGGATCCACCCACCTCAGCCTCCCAAAGTGCTAGGATTACAGGCGTGAGCCACCACGCCCGGGCACAAATAAGACTTTTTATTTGCCACTATTATAAGTCTGAACTTTAAACAGATTCTTGGACTGCTGGTTCATATCCATCAGCTCATTCAACTTTAGCACCTGTCTCATCCCCAGTGGCTTTTCCAGAACTACTGCCTTCACCATGAAGCTCCATGAGTTTTCCCAATTCAAACTTGGGCTTCTTCAGCATTTTTACTTTTCTGATGAAGACATCATGGAGAGGATAAATGGATTGGCGAGCCCTTTCTATGTCTTTCCCAACGCTATCTGGAATCAATTTATTGACCACTTCTTTCAAGTCATTTGTCTGCACTTCTCGGGTCATGATTTCCATCATCTTCTTCCGGATTTGGCGGACTTGTTGGTGCTGAGCATAAGAGGTCTTCCGTATCTGATTGTTACGTTTTTTAGTAAAACCAACACAGAACAGACGAAGCAAGTAACCAACGGTAGTCTTGACATCAACATGAGCTTCAATTATTGTCTGCCATTTTTTGACCATGGAACACATTTTGTCACAGGTAAGAGCCATGCCATGAAGTTAGTCAGGCAGTTTTTGCCCTGAACATCTTCAGTAATCAGCTTGAATTTCCTAAATGCAACTTCATCATTCTGCAAATCAGCAAGACTAACTTCAAACACTCGACCCTTGAGGCCATCAGATGCAATTTTGGTTCCTTGGGTCCCAGTGACTAGCGTCTTTCCAATATTTCTTATATTGAACATAGAGGGTGCTTTCACATCATACCAATCTTTCTTAGAAAATGGATCAACCACTTTCTTCTTGGCTCCCTTTCTGCCACCTTTCATAAGGCGCTTGTTTTTGCCAACCGCCATGGTGCTGCTCAGAAAGCCAAAAGGGCAGAAGTGCAAACAGACTATTTTTCAGGTGCTGTTGAACTCACATAATACGTCACTAGCGTGATGTGAACTGAAGACCAGTCATGCAATAAAGGGCCGGGTATAGACCTGTAATGAATTGGAAGTTTAAAAAAAACAAACAAACAAACAAAACCTTTCCAATAAATGTATGAAATGCCCTGTGCTAAGCCATCTATGAGGACCATGTTAGGTGAGTGTGACACAGGTTAGAGCAACATAAGTCCATCACCACTCTATGAGAGGAAGACAAAGCCAGAAACTAGCAGGAGAGATTGTTTTGGAGAAAGCTAATGATGCCTTGAGCATTTCACCTAGAAGAGAGGTTGGTGTGCATATCCTATCCCTTAAACCAAGGCAGAGTGGTTCAACGAGATGCCTTAAAATGCAAACATGTCTCTCCTGGAGTTTAAGGAACATGTGACTAGAATATGATTCTTACCAAAAGACTCTAAAGGTGAAGACTGTGGCCAGAATAAAAGGCCTGCTTGGCATCGAGCTGCCCCTCCACGGCACATGCTTTTGGGAGGCCAGTTATGAATCCAGAGAGACAGAGGGAGCTAGTTTAAGCTCATATTCAAAGGGATCCTATCCAAGAGGAAGTTGTGGATGGATGGAAGGAGGGACCAAACAGAGAGGATGAACCGTCAGAAGCTCAGAGGGCCAAGGCAGGAATACACAGGCAAAGAAAAGACTTTTCCCAGATGAAAGGAACCACAACACATTCAGAGGACACCAGCTGCCAGGTTATAACTATATGGGCTGCACAAAACTAGGCCCTTGTCCCCTAATCCCCTCTCTCCTTGGCCAATCCTAGAGCAGTCAGAAGCAACAACGGGAGGGATAGGAGAAAATGAGGAAAGAAGAGAAAAAAATCCAACCATGCCCTTTGCCACTGCAGCCTGAATCTCCCTCAAGCTGAGAGAAGGGAAAAAATATTAACATTGAATATGAAGTTGTAATAAGTCACAAGGCCAGACTGGAGAGAAACACAGTTCCGCTCTTGTTGCCCAGGCTGTAGTGCAGTGGCGCAATCTCGGCTCGCTGCAACTTCCGCCTCTTGGGTTCATGCAATTCTCTTGTTTCAGCCTCCAGAGTAGCTGGGACTACAGACACATGCCACCACACTCAGCTAATATTTGCATTTTTTTTTAGGAGGAACAGCGTTTCACCATGTTGGCCAGGATAGTATTGATCTCTTGATGTTGTGATCCGCACACCTTGGCCTCCCAAAGTGCTGGGATTATAGGCATGAGCCACCACGCCAGGCCTGGAGTTATATTATTATAAGATAGAGCTAAAATTTTTAATGATTGACAGTGACCCAATAACTTTCCATTATCTAAAAATGACCAGTAAAGTTGTAGAACCTGCCTTGAATTTTTCCTTAGGAGTAGAGAGTCAGTTAAATGGTGACTGGTGAGAGAGAATACGTTTGCCTTCTCTTTGCACTCAAATAAATAAATAGATTATACACAAAAATTGTGGTCCCCTTGCTTTTCCTCCCACCTTCTCAGAGACAACCACTTTCAACTTTCTACATATCTTGTCTTAATAGTTCCAAGTAATATGCATAGAGTGGTACTTCTAGGTTTATTCATTGTAGTTATCATCTATTCAGTCCTATTAAGATAAAGACTGTATCTTTCTTACAGAATTTTTACAAAAATCCATATCCAGTGATATTATGGTTAATTACATCTTAATATTATTCACTCCTGAATTAAGTAGTGTACCATGATTAAATTTTCTTGCTTATTCAAATCTGTAAATAGATTAATCCACACAATAACACTATGAAGTCATGACCCCCATTCTAAAGTGGAGGAACCTGAGCCACGAGAAACTAAGTAACAACTCACTTGCCCAAAGGCACTGAGCTGTTAAGTGCTGAAGCCAGAATTTAAATTCACATTAGGCTGTATAGTTCCAGAATACCCACCCTTAGCCCCTCCCAGATAGTGTTTATGTTTACTAAAGGTTTAAGTCTTAGCTCAAGAACAATTAAACTGGACCTAGCCCACTGCTAAAGTAGGTGCTATTATAACATATGGTAAAGACTTTTTTTTTTTTTTTGAGACAGAGTTTCACTGTTGTTACCCAGACTGGAGACTGGAGTGCAATGGCACCATCTCGGCTCACCGCAACCTCCGCCTTCTGGGTTCAAGCAATTCTCCTGCCTCAGCCTCCCGAATAGCTGGGACTACAGGCACGCACCACCACGCCCAGCTAATTTTTGTATTTTTAGTACAGATGGGGTTTCACCTCGTTGACCAAGATGGTCTCCATCTCTTGACCTCGTGATCCGCCCGCCTCAGCCTCCCAAAGTGCTGGGATTATAGGCGTGAGCCACCGCGCCCGGCCTAATAAAGACATTTTTAAACTTTCTATTCCCATAATGACTAGATAACTTTCAAAAGACCATCAAGAACGTTACTTTGGATACGTAACATACAACCCAATTTGTTAATTCATCACAATAACTGAACCTGTGATTTTCCTTTTATCCATTCTTCACTCTGACTTCTCACTTTACATTTTCTCTTAGATAAAGTTAAGCAGTAACTCTTCAGAAAAATAGTCTAGAGATTCATTATTAAAAATGTATTGAAATTTTGCAATTCCCTGGGCTAAGGTTTAGAACACAAAGCACAGTTTCTTTCCTCTAAAGTGATATAACTCCTCTCATTATTAAAGTTAGAATAAGAGATAGAACTAAAACGGCCGGGCACGGTGGCTCAAGCCTGTAATCCCAGCACTTTGGGAGGCCAAGGCGGGTGGATCACGAGGTCAAAAGATCAAGACCATCCTGGTCAACATGGTGAAACCCCATCTCTACTAAAAACAAATACAAAAAAATTAGCTGGGCATGGTGGCACCTGCCTGTAATCCCAGCTACTCAGGAGGCTGAGGCAGGAGAATTGCCTGAACCCAGGAGGCGGAGGTTGCGGTGAGCCGAGATCGCGCCATTGCACTCCAGCCTGGGTAACAAGAGCGAAACTCCGTCTCAAAAAAAAAAAAAAGAGAGGAACTAAAATGAAGAAATTACTTTGGAGGAACAATTTTACTGTGTTTCTTAGAAAGCAGAACTATTAGGCCAGGTGCCGTTGCTCATGCCTGTAACCCCACCACTTTGGGAAGCCAAGATGGGCAGATTGCTTAGGTCAGGAGTTGAAGACCAGCCTGGCCAACATTGTAAAACCCCATCTCTACTAAAAATACAAAAATTAGCCAGGTGTGGTGGTGCATGCCTGTAATCCCATCTACTTGGGAGCCTGAGGCAGGAGAATCGCTTGAACCTGGAAGGAGGAGGTTGCAATAAGCCGAGATCATGCCACGGCACTCCAGCCTGGGTGACAGAGGAAGACTCTGTCTCAAAAAGAAAAAAATAAAAAACAAGTTAAAATTAGAATATAAAGCAAGTAACTGACAGAAGAATCAGACAATGCCTGACATCCAACTGACTGATCTTCACTCCATTTCCCACTTTAACTTAAAAGTTTATTTTTTTTTTTTACTTTTAAAAAGCCCAGGTTTTCAAGAACATGCCATAGACTGCAGAATTCTAAAACACTCCAACCATATTCAGCCTTTTACTCTTAAAGACAGGAAATAGTGCAACTCAGAAGATCAACAATGTGAAAATTTGATCCAAGTGGTTTCTCTTTATTGGTAAAAATCCCAATTTCTATATTTGCCATCAGTGGAAGAAATCAAGCTTGCCTAATTCATTCACATTTTATTAAATGGGTGGCTAATGTTTAATTTCACAGAGATCAAAAAAACACCAAGCAAAGGGAGGTGGAGGCTCGTGTGCAAGAAACTTGGCTAATGATTTTTCAGATACCTCTTTGTTAAAACTCCAAGAGCTGAATGAATACAGAAATCCACTTTAAAGCATATGTTCAGGTTGAATGTATAATTTTTGCCTTTCTGAACTCCTGGGAGAAAGGTTTATGCTCAATAATGTTTAACCTTCTTGAAATGCAGAAGAAGAAAAGGCTCAAAGCAGTATGTCAGAACTGATTATCACAGTTCAAGGGAAATGGTTATTCTGATGGCCAAGAAAAATGGGCTCATTTTCCAACATGAATGCTGGCCACTTAAAAATAATTATTTTTCTGTGGCTGCAAGTCATGAAAATTAGTAGCATGAAAGCACACGTCCTGTAAGGACCCCATTGCTTCTGAAAGATATCCACATCCAACTACCCAGTTTTGGAAAAAGTAAATAGGTTATTTTTATTGTGTTTGGCAAAGTAGCTAAAAATTATACTCCATTCTCAATTAATAATGCCTATTTCTAATAGGGCTAATATATAAATAAAATTTTCAGATAATTCTAAAGCATCTTAATGATAGTTTCAACCTTTCTTAATTAAGCTATGTACAGAGTTAGAAATGTATAAATCCCTGGCTTGCCTCCCTATTTAGCAATAGAAAATTAGAAGTATGAGCAGCAAAATGAAAGCAAATAATCTACCAGTGGAAAGCCGTCTCCTGAGCAGAGAGTCACATAATGGCATGTGATGTCAATATTAAAGATTAACTCAGATTGATTAAGCAACTCAATATCTTGTGTTTTAGCCATCATCAAAATTTCATGAGCTCTGTGAAAAGATATATGTGCAATTTGCTGGAATAAAGTAATGCTGAAATGTAAGAATTTTACTACTAAGAAAAAAGTGTTAGACCAGCTCTCATTTGAATTGCAGCTAGAAAATTTCACAAAGTCAAGCAATGTGATAGCATGTTGCCTTTAAGGTCAGTTTTGTTTCAATGATTCTAGTCTCAGATCAATAAATCAGCAAAGAACAAAAACAGCAGTCTCAGGGGGAACAAAATCAGTTCTAGATACTAAAACAGAAGAATATGCTTATATAATCCCTGTCTATTTTATATTATTTAAGTTTTAAATAATAAGCACATTTTATACGCCATTCACTAATATGATTTGTTAAATGTTCTAAGTAAAAAGCCAACAAATAAGCAAATAGTTCTTTGTTAAAAGGAAAAAAGAAGTAAAAAGAAATCAGAAGATGGCCACAGGCATAATATTTCCACCTCTGCCTTTCTAAAAACCTTTTAACAATAAATATCTAAAATCTCAAATTGTTATTAACAAAAATTTAGGCTTACTCTATGGAAAACAAGAGTCAGAAGAGGGACTTAATGAAACAAAGTGTTGATGATGCAAACTTCCAAGTAAAGGTTCTTTTGTCTAATGTCTTAAACCTTGCATTATGGAAAAATTTTATGCTTATACAACAAAGGAAAAGGATAGAGAACTGCCATTTACACACCCAGCTTTAACAATCACCATCTCCTGGTCAGTGCTATTTCAACTATACCCCATCCACATTTTCTCCCCTACACCACCAGATGAGTTTAAAGCCAATCCAAGGTATTTTACCTCATTATTTAATATTTTAATATTCATCTCTAAAAGATAGGGATTATTTTTAATAATATCAAAATACCATTACCAGTCTAAAATGTTTTTATAAGTGTCTTAATATTATCAAATATCCAAGCCTGGGCAACAAAGTAAGACCGTCTTTCTTCAAAAAAAAATTATAAAATTAGCCAGGCATGGTGGCACACACCTGTAGTCCCACCTTCTCAGGAGACTGAGGCAGGAGGATCACCTGAGTCCAGAAGGCTGAGGATGCAGTCAGCCATGATTGTGCCACTGCACTTGAGCCTGGGTGACAGAGAACTTGTCTCAAAAAAAAATTCATTGTTCAAATTTCCCCCACTTTCTCTTTTTTTTATATTCAGTTTATTCACCCAAATAAGGCATACATGTTATATTTGGTTGGTAGGTCTTTTAAGTCTTGTTTCATGTACAGACTATCATTCCCACATTTTTTCTTATAATTTGTCAAAGAAACGGGAGGTATTTGTTCTACTGTTTCCCACACCTCAACTTTCCTAAATGTATCTTCACTATCTTTCCCTTATCATTTAACATATTCCTCTGTCACCTATATTTTATGTAAATCTATAATTAGAACTAGCAATTTGATCTGATTTAGGTTCAATTTTTTTTTTTTTTTTTTGAGACGGAGTTTCGCTCTTGTTACCCAGGCTGGAGTGCAATGGCGCAATCTCGGCTCACCGCAACCTCCGCCCCCTGGGTTCAGGCAATTCTCCTACCTCAGCCTCCTGAGCAGCTGGGATTACAGGCACGCGCCACCGTGCCCAGCTAATTTTTTGTAATTTTTAGTAGAGACGGGGTTTTACCATGTTGACCGGGATGGTCTCGATCTGTTGACCTCGTGATCCACCCGCCTTGGCCTCCCAAAGTGCTGGGATTACAGGCTTGAGCCACCGCGCCCGGCCCTAGGTTCAATTTTTTTAGCAAGAATACTTTGGCCGGCGCGGTGGCTCACGCCTGTAATCCCAGCACTTTGGGAGGCCGAGGTGGGCAGATCAAGAAGTCAATAGATCGAGACCATCCCGGTCAACATGGTGAAACCCTGTCTCTACTAAAAGTACAAAAAATTAGCCGGACGTGGTGGTGCATGCCGGTGGTCCCAGCTACTCAGGAGGCCAAGGCAGAAGAATTGCTTGAAACCGGAAAACGGAAGTTGCAGTGAGCTGGGATCGTGCCACTGCACTCCAGCCTGGCGATAGAGCGAGACTCTGTCTCAAAAAAAAAAAAAAAAAAAAAAAGAATGCTTCATAAGTACTTTTGTGTACTTTCATCAGGAGGCACATACGTGTGGTTGTCTCTCTTTCATGTGTTAGCAGTCATTGGCCACCCTAGGGTACCAGTGTATTGGCGAGTCCACTTTGCTCTAATACTATCAAGCCCATGCTGCAGCCTCCACACATCCTATTCAATTATCAACTGGTGAAGTAGATAATCAACTCTGATGCTGGGGAATACCAGCTGGCTAATTGGCATTGACCCTTGTTACATGCAGCTCAGTATTACTAAGATGGATGAAAATCAGATACTGCCTTAGTCCATCTGTGTTGGCAATGTATTCAATGTCTAGGTTCATTATTTTATTAGGGCTTGCAAGATGGTGAGACTATAATTTCATCATTCCTTCCTCCCTCAACAATGATTTGATTACCATATAGAATAATCCATGAAGCAAAGACAGGAAAATGCTTGCTTCTTTCCCTTTACCACTTTTTAGAAGTGAGTTTGTTTCCTAGCACTCTCCAAAAGTCACCAATAAAATCGTTTTTAAAAATATCATAGATTCATAGATTTTCAATATATGGATGTATTTCAACCTGCCGTGATCATTATTCTCATTGATTGAGCAGTAGGAGCCTCTCCAAGTTTACTCCTGGTCCTGACATGATCCCAGTAGTCTTTGATGCTTCCTTGCTTTATGGATTGACAAGACATGCCAAGCTCATTCCATATTTTCTGTTTCAGATCTGGAATCAGCCATTTCTCCAACTAGCTTGTGATTGATGGTTTCTATGGTATCCTGCCTGCATCCCTTCCACCTGGCCAACAGACTCACATATAAGCTACTGTGAGTGATGGCTGCTAATGGCTCATAGCCACCCTCTCCTTCAGCAACTCATCTAGCCTAAAGCTTCCTCACACCCCCAGCCCTAGCAGCCCATAACCAGTGAATGACCGAGGTGAGGGACAAAAGGCTTGCTTCAAGTTGAGACTAACTGCAGTACAATTCATGTGCCAGAGCTCAATATTCAGAAGTGGAATTGTTGGCTCATATGGTAATGCTATTTTTTTACTTTTTAAAGACCTACCATACTGTTTCTTTTTCTTTTTTTTTTTTGAGATGGAGTTTCGCTCTTGTTACCCAGGCTGGAGTGCAATGGCGCCATCTCGGCTCACCGCAACCTCCGCCTCCTGGGTTCAGGCAATTCTCCTGCCTCAGCCTCCTGAGTAGCTGGGATTACAGGCATGCGCCACCATGCCCAGCTAATTTTTTTGTATTTTTAGTAGAGATGGGGTTTCACCATGTTGACCAGGATGGTCTTGATCTTTTGACCTCGTGATCCACCCGCCTTGGCCTCCCAAAGTGCTGGGATTACAGGCGTGAGCCACCGCGCCTAGCCATACTGTTTTCTATAGCAGTTAAACCATTTTACATTCTCACCAGGAGTGCACGAGGGTGGGTAAACTTAATTTTAACCATATTAGCTTAGGTATCTGCTTTGGTTTGAATGTTGCATCCCACCCAAAATTCATGTGTTGAAATTTAATTCCTAATGTGACCATGTTAAGAGGAGGGGCTTTTGGGAAGTGATTAAGTCATGGGTGCTCACCATCATGAATGGGTTAATGCCACTATAAAAAAACTCTTCAAAGAGCTCCCTTGCTCTCTCTTGCCATTTTTGCCTCCCACTTTCCATCAGGTGACGATGCAGGAAACAAGGTGTCATCAATGAGGAATGACACCTCACCAAACACCAAACCTGCCGATGCCTTGATCTTGAGCTTCCTAGCTTCCAGAACAGTGGGAAAGTAAATTTATATTCTTTATAAATTACCCAGTCTCAGGTATTCTGTAAGAGCAACACAGATGGTCTAAGACAGTATCTGATCCTCATCCATCTTAGTAATACTGAGCTGCATGTAACAAGGGTTAATGCCAATTAGCCCGTAGTATTCCCCAGCATCAGAGTTGATTATCTACTTTACCAGTTGGTAATTGAATAGGATGTGTGGAGGCTGTAGCATGTGCTTGATAGTATGAGACCAAAGTGGACTTGCAAATACACTGGTACCCTAGGATGGCCAACACAGATAATGCAGGCTGTGAGCAGACTCAAAGATGTAAAGCTACTCCCTGGGAATGAGTCACATTGGGACCATGAATAGTTCCTCCAATCAAATGGAATTTATATTCTTCTCCCTAAAAGTGTTCACCCAATTCTCTAAGTACAGACTGAGACAGAGACTAAATAAACACAGGGTAAACACAGAAGACAACAGACTGCAAGCATGAGAGATGTCTGCTTCTATCTGACCTTATATAACTTGAGCCAATCACTTACTCACTGAGGTTTAGTTTTGTCAAACTGGATCAATAATATATGCCATGCTCAACATACAGGGTGTCTGTTCAGATTAAATGGGATAAGGAATATAAGCATTCTTTGAAAGCATAGCTACAAAGTAGTACTACTCCAAAGCTATAATTTTCCTGAAACATTACTGTCATTTCCAGAACTGAATTCTCCTCTCCCAAGGCACAAATTAAATTTTGTTCAAGTCCCATAGACTGCTTTTTTTTGAGCCACACTCATCATCTCACAACTAAAATAAATAAAGAGAGAGAGAGAGAATATTGAGATAAATCAGACAGACCCTTATCACTCACCTGGAGGTGGTTTAGAAGAGTAAAACAAAGGTGATGTTTGAAAAAATTAAGAATTCGACTTAGGAGAAAATGTTTGGAGAGATGGAATCATGAGCCTAGAAAAGAAACAACTTATTGATTTTCAAGTACAATTAACTAGCTGCTCATTAGACCTATGTAATGGTAGGAGACTGTATCACTAAAAGTACTGAAGCAGAGAGGAATCTAGCATTACAAAAACTGTTAAGTCAGATAAGCTCTAAGATCCCCTCAAGCTTTAACATTCTTTGATTCACAAAGACTGATAGTGACACAGTAGCAGGTGGCTATGCTTCATCCTCTCCACAGAGGATACCACAATAAGAAATGGTCTTAAAGTGTAAGCCATGGGATTTAGGGCAAAGATCAAAGGAGTTGTTTCAGGCAGAGATGGGTGTTAAATTCCAAACAGAATTATGAGGGAAGCTATGGCTCTGTTCTTTAAAATAAAGGAAGCTACACCCATCTTACCAGAACAATTTAAGCATTGCTTAGAGGTGAAATAATAAACTAGACCATCTATGAAGGGACTTTCTTTTCAGTCCTTTGATCCACAGTTGTCCATGAAAATTTTCAAAGTATAAGTGACTTTCTAAATGTTTTAAGTTTCCTTTGCTTGGAGCTTAAAGAATTTAAGGATTTTGTTTGTTTGTTTGGTTGGCTGGTTTGTTTAGACAACAGGTTGCCATCACATACAAGAAAGACATAATAAGAATGGCAGCAGGTCTTGTTTCAGTCAAAATACTGACCTCAAAAAAGAAGCATGAGTTATAAAGACATACTTACTTCTCTTCAAGCAGAACATGAATCCCTTTACCAAGTTAATCTTGGTTTCGTGAGTTGTTTATAGAGACTAAACTCTTCATTCAATAAAGTCTACCAATCTTGCACATTCCCATGCATTAATTATTCCTGTACCTTACTATAATTTATTATAGCAAACCTTGATAATGAAATATTTTATAAAATTCCATTAGTTATGAACCTAAAAAGGGAGGTACAGCAATGTGTAGTACATTGAACGGGTGTCATTCAAAAAAATTCTTTTCCGATAATTAGCAAAAGAAATTTGACTTTATTAATCAATTCATTCTCTCAAATTCTGAAGGGGAAAAGGAAACAAATCTTTCCTCTAAGAGCTTTGGATTTGCTAGTTAATTAGCCAAAGTAATGTATGAGTTGTACAGTTATGCCTTCCACAGAAGGGGAAACGTCCTGAGGTTATGCAAATAAAGCTGCCTGGTCCTACATATTTGAAAAGGAAAGGGAAAAGGAAGACCATTTTAAAAATCTAAGCAGGAAAGGAACACAGAAACACCCTGCTATATTTTCGGTGAGATCAAGGATACATGTTTAAATCTTTCCTATACCACAGAAAGTTCCCAACTACAAATATGACAAAATCTGGTTAATATTAATTATTAAAAATTAAAATATATAATGTTCTAAAATATACTGCAGCCTTACAAAAACCTAAGCTGTAACCAGAAAAACAGAAAATTTCCTCAAGACTGAAAAACAGAAACCCACAAGAAAAGGAAAAGAAAGGCGAGGTCAAAGAAGTGGTGGTTTAGTAGAAGAGAGGTCAGGGAAGGGAAAACCTCATGAGCACGTCTGGGACTTCATTTCCTGCTATTTTCTCTAGTCTCTACTTGAGTGGCCTAGTCTTGGCCTAAAACGAATATCCACAAATGAAAGTCAAGAGCCCTGGACCCGTCTCTGTTTGAGGCATTTATATTTCTGAGAGACGAGTAGGAAGTTTTGAGGGAACCCCTGTCCTCTTCCCAAATTCTCACCACTGGTCAGACTCTAAGGCTCAGACCTCAACTGGCTTCTCCTCTAACAAATTCATTTTCCGGGTCATCCCACCCAGTCTTAGAGATTTAATAATACCTATGGGCCGGGCACGGTGGCTCACGCCTATAATCCCAGCACTTTGAGAGGCTGAGGCAGGTGAATCACGAGGTCAAGAGATCGAGACCATCCTGGTCAACAAGGTGAAACCCCGTCTCTACTAAAAATACAAAAATTAGCTGGGCATGGTGGTGCGCTCCTGTAGTCCCAGCTACTCGGGAGGCTGAGGCAGGCGAACTGCTTGAACCCAGGAGGCGGAGGTTGTGGTGAGCCAAGATCGTGCCATTGCACTCCAGCCTGGGTAACAAAAACGAAACTCCGTCTCAAAAATATAAAATAAAATAATTTTTAAAATAACACCTACGTACAAATAATTCCCACATCTTCCACGAAATCCAGACTTAGGAATATCTAACAGATATTTCAAACTTCATGTGTCCAAATCAGAAACTTTTATTTCCAGCCCTCAATCCAAACGTGCCTCTTCCTTTGTGCTTACCATTTCAGAAAACAGGATCACACAATATATGTCCTCCAACTCCTGAGTCAAAACAGTCAGGCTCAAATATCCCCATTGCTTGACGGTGATGGGATCCCAAAAGCAAGAAATCAGATGCTCACAGGCTAAGATTTTGCCAGCAGGGAGAACAAGCTGCAACTTGGGCAATAACCTGGAAACACTAGCAATTTTTCATCAGACTTTTTCAGCTCAGTGAGAAAGTCTTAGAGATCCTAAGTCACCAGGAAATGCAGGTAATGCTATTGCAGTGTGCAAAAAAATTGGAATTAGTGAGATGTAACAGAAATAGAGTCAGTATGTTTGATTATTTCCTAATGCTCTAAAACTGTTATTTCCCCATACCCACCTGTAATCTTGAACACATAAATACTTCTCGGGCCTGAGAATTGTACATCAACAGGTTCATGTGAGTAGGCACTAGGACAAAAGGACCCTTGCTACCTCCTAGGTGCTCTGCTACAGAAAGAGAGGGCCAATAAAATGATGGAAAAAATCATATTTGAGGTTTACCTACGGTTTTACCATTTTTAAGAAAGATTCTAACTGACGCTAATAGTTTAAAAACTCACAGATTTCATCTATATCTATCATCTATGCAGTTAGAAAATTGAGACTCAAAGTAATTAAAATACTGGAGGAAGGTTGATGAGGATAAATGTCTAGCTCTAGAATCGTGATTATGGGGAATTCTCCATTCCCTACTCAAAAACTGCTCAAGTTGAAAGTGTCTAGATTTAAATGTTAACTCCATTATCTACCAGCGGTACGGCTTCAACACGTTTCCTCCAGGAAAGTGAGCATCTACCCCAGAGAATCGCTGAGCAGACAAAATGAGAGAAAAACAGAGAAGAGTACAGAGAACAATGCTCACGTATTGCCAGTGAGGTAAACATGCAGGAATACAAGAGTTCTTGTGATGATGGTGATGATGATGATGATGTTTAAAAATCCTGGGATTCAGAAACAAAACAAAATGCTTTGCAATGTGAAAATATTAAGGAAGAAATGGAGATCTGGATCTAATAATCTTTTCTGTTTTAAGGTGGTAAAAAACATCCTAAACATCCTAGTGACATTTAATGTACAGTATAAATCCAAATACATATGTACCGAGACGTAATCAGGATAAATTTTTAGTTTATTCACTCTTGGAAACAACTAAAACAAGGAGTAAAATAAAATGTAGATATTATTAAGTTTTTATTAGTGATCCCCATTACAAATTCTCATAGGTATATTTGGGTATAACCTACAAATTTAGGATAAGTAAATAGGTTAAAACAGCTAAGATGCTAAAGTATTTGCATTCCACACAACACTTGAAGAGAACGGTCTGACTGAACGTAGCTAAAATAGTAGTCACGCTTTCTGACTCATCTCCTTTGCAGCTACTTCTGTTTTCAGTCTGTCTCACTCACAGGCATATTTCTTATTCAGATTCCCACTAGACATGCCAGGAGTGCTTCATATAAAGTCATTCAAGTAATCCTGAATCACCAAAACTGATTTATTTTTACTCCAACTCCAAGTGATAATCAGAGATGCTTTCATGGCAACATGTCGTTACACTGATTTTCTCTAAACGAGTAAGTTTAGAAAAGACATAGGCTTTGGACACATGTTGAATAGGGTGGCTCTAGCAGACACTAATGGTTGTACCTAACCAAATCCAGAAGAGGACACAAAGCCTCAGTTCAAGTTCATCTATAGCATTAAAAGTAGAGAAATGTAGGCAGAGGCCATAAGGTTCTAGAAGCCTGCATAGGCATTGTGTGAGACAAGAAGCCAACAGTCTTCTCACTTCTAACTCTGACAATGTCCAGTCTCTCAGACAACTAGTGACAGGAGATGCAGTAACATGGTGAAAGTCAGCCTTATCTGCCCTGGAAAACAATGCCAGCTGAGTGTGACGGCTCATGCCTGTAATCCCAGCACTTCGAGAAGCCAAGGTGTTCTCTTGAGCCCGGAGTTCAAGACCACACAGAGCAACACAGACAGACTCCATCTCTACAAAAAAAGTTAAAATTAGCCAGTCATGCTAGCACATGCCTGTAGTCCAAGCTACTTAGGAGGCTGAGGTGGGAAGGTTGAGCCCAGGAGGTTGAGGCTGCAGTAAGCTATGACTGCGCAACTACACTCCAGCCTGGGCGACAGAGCAAAACTGTCTCAAAAAAAAGAACACTCCCCAGAATGGTTTTCTGCCCCAAGCAACTGAGTAGTCTCCACTGCTATTTGCTGCCCTCTGATCTCTCTCTCCTCCAACAGATCCTACAGGGGAGAAGATGAGGCCATCCTCAGATTCCCCACCAGCAGTCATCAGCAGATGTTAGCAGAGCGCCATGGACTGGGCCCAAATTCAGGTTACAAGCACCTCATTCCTAGGCTGCTGCAGCCACCTAACTGTTCTGCTCTCCTGATGCATGCTGCACATGCTTAACCTTCCTAAAATCATGCTATGATCACACCATTCACCTATTACAGTGTCTTCAGAAGCACAGAAAAGAAAGCTTAAACCAGTGGTCGTCTGAAATCTATGTTGACCCCAATCCACTTTTCCAGCTTTATCTTATATTTCTCTCATATGAATCCCCACATCCAGTCAGTTCTCAGCACTTTTGTTTATTCTACTTCCTGGCCCCAGCATCTGCTGCCCAGCCAGTTCCTACCCTTTTCTTTTCTTTTTTTTTCCAGACAGGGTCTTACTTTGTCACTTAAGCTGGTATACAAGGGCATGATCATGGCCCAATACAGCCTGGAACTCTGGTCTCAAGCAATTCTTCCACCTCAGCCTCTCAAGTAGCTGGGAATATACAGGCATGCACCACCATGCCTGGCTAATTTGTTTTTAATTTTTAGTAGAGACAGGGTCTCTCCATGTTGCCCAGGGTGGTCTCAAGCTCTTGAGCTCAAGTGATCCTCCCACCTCAGTGTCCCAAAGTGCTGGGATTACAGGCATGAGCCCCACGCCCGGCTTAGCTACCCATATTTTAAAGCCCAACTCAATACCAACTCTTCCATAAAATAGTTATGCCCTAACCAACCTATTTAGGGGTGGGGCACCCTCTTTGTTCTCTGAATTTCTATAATGCTCACTAATTGTACCACTCATCATAAGCTATATTTCATATATCGTTCACTCACTTAGTCAATAGTATTCACTGAGATGCCAAATGACAGATGCCAGGAGATATTCTAGACCCCTTGATATGGGCCTCAAAGAATTCAAGGTCTAGAGGAGGAGGGAAAAAAGGTAGAAACTACTAATTATTGTTTATTCTAAGCAGGTCATCACCATGCAATCTCTTTGTATATGTCAGCTCAGTTCATTCCCACAACTCTATGTTGTAGCTACTGTTATTACTTTATTTTTTATTTTTCCGTAAGTTATTGGGGTACAGGTGGTATTTGGTTACACAAGTTCTTTAGCGGTGATTTGTGAGATCCTGGTGCGCCCATCACCCAAGCAGTACACACTGCACCACATTGTTGTCTTTTTTTTTTTTTTGAGACAGAGTTTTGCTCTTGCTACCCAGGCTGGAGTGCAATGGCGCGATCTCGGCTCACCGCAACCTCCGCCTCCTGGGTTCAGGCAATTCTCTTGACTCAGCCTCCTGAGTAGCTGGGATTACAGGCACGCACCACCATGCCCAGCTAATTTTTTGTATTTTTAGTAGAGACAGGGTTTCACCATATTGACCAGGATGGTCTCGATCTCTTGACCTCGTGATCCACCCAGCTCGGCCTCCCAAAGTGCTGGGATTACAGGCATGAGCCACCGCACAGGCTCACATTGTCTTTTATCCCTCACTCCCCTCACACTCTTCCTCTCCAAGTCCCCACAGCCCATTATCTCATTCGTATGATTTTGTGTCCTCACAGCTTAGCTCCCACATGTCAGTGAGAACATATCATGTTTGGTTTTCCATTCCTGAGCTACTTCACTTAGAATAATAGTCTCCCATCTTATTCAGGTCACTGCAAATGCTATTAATTCATTCCTTTTTATGGCTGAGTAGTATTCCATCGTATATATACACCACAGTTTCTTTATCCACTCTTTGATTGATGGGCATTTGGGTTGGTTTCATGATTTTGCAATTGTGAATTGTGCTGCTATAAACATGCATGTACAAGTATGTTTTTTCTATAATGACTGCTTTTCCTCTGGGTAAATGCCCATTAGTGGGATTGCTGGATCAAATTGTAGTCCTACTTTCAGTTCTTTAAGGAATCTCCACATTGTTACCCATAGTGGCTGATATGGTTTGGCTGTGTCCCCACAAAATCTCAACTTGAATTTTATCTCCCAGAATTCCCATGTATTGTGGGAGAGACCCAAGGGGAGGTAATTAAATCACAGGGGTTGGTCTTTCCTGTGCTATTCTCATGATAGTGAATAAGTCTCATGAGATCTGATGGATTTATCAGGGGTTTCTGCTTTTGCTTCTTCCTCATTTTCTCTTGCCACCACCATGTAAGAAGTGCCTTTCACGTCTCACCATGATTCTGAGGCCTCCCCAGCCACGTGAAACTGTAATTCCAATTAAATCTTCTTTTTCTTCCCAGTCTTGTGTATGTCTTTATCAGCAGCATAGAACAGACTAATACAGTGGCTGTACTAACTTACATTCCCACCAGGAGTGTAGAAGAGTTCCCTCATCACCGCATCCACGCCAACATCTACTGTTTTCTGATATTTTGATTATGGCCATTCTTGCAGGAGCAGGGTGGTATCGTGTTGTGGTTTTGATTTGCATTTCCCTGATCATTAGTGATGTGCATTTTTCATATGTTTGCTGGCCATTTCTGTGTCATCTTCTTTTGAGAATTGTCTATCCATATCCTTAGCCCACTTTTTGATGGGATGCATTGTTTTCTTCTTACTGCTCTGTTTGAGTTAGCTGTAGATTCTGGATATTAGCCCTCTGTCAGACGTACAGATTGTGAAGATTTTCTCCCACTCTGTGGGTTGCCAGTTTACTCTGCCGACTGCTCCTTTTGCCATGCAAAAACTCTTTAGTTGAATTAAGTCCCAACTATTCATCTTTGTTTTTACTGCATTTGCTTTCGGGTTCTTGGTCATGAAATCCTTGCCAAAGCCAATGTCTAGGAGGGTTTTTCCAATGTTATCTACTAGAATTTTTATGGTTTCAGGACTTAAGTTTAAGTCCTTAATCTATATCGAGTTGATTTTTGTGCAAGGTGAGAGATGAAAATCCAGATTCATTCTCCTACATGTGGCTAGCCCAACCTTTTCCATTTGTTGAAAAGGGTGTCCTTTCTCTTATTTCACTTTATAATGAGGATACTGATTCTCAGATAATTGAAATAACTTAACAAAGAATACCAGGTTTCTTTGTTTGTTTGTTTTTTGAGACGCAGTCTCACTGTATCACCAAGGCTGGAGTGAGGGTTTTGCCCTGTTGGCTAAGCTAGTCTCAAATTCCTGGCCTCAAGTGATCCACCCACCTGTCTCCCAAACTGCTAGGATTATAGGAGTGAGCCACCACGCTCAGCCACAAGGTAGATATGTTTTTATTCTCTGCTGTCCCTGTCACTCTTTCGGATTATACGTCCATTCCTTCCTTGCTCAGTCCCTGGAAACTAATGGCTGTGATCCGCATCACCCAAGTTCCTTTGCCTTCTGGCTTCTAGGTAGGTTGGATCAACAGGAGGTACCACTGGGAGCAGGAGCTAAGAAAGCAGTATATTTATTCACCATGCTCCCTCCTGACTCACTAGGTTGTGGCAATGGCTGCATTCCTCAGCCCTGCCCCTGTGGAAGGGCTCTTGCATGGCTCCAGCTCTTCCCACGAGGATCCATTAAGACCACTGCCCTCTGCTGCCCCTTAAGCAGGAGTGGGAAGCAGGTAGTCTCCACCTGAAGGCTGATAAAGCACCTGAGCCCTGCCTATATTTCTGTTAATTGTCCCTTCATTAAACTCTCTTCAGTTAAACCCTCTTAGTGTGCTGTTTCCTGCAGATACACAGTGCAGGATTTGAACCCACGTGGGTCTTACTACAGAGACCTCTTTTTTTGGTGGAGGTTTTTACTTAGTGCTGAGGATCAAAACTAAGGGCGCCTCACTCAGGAAGGACTAGGAAGGATCAGAAAAGACTTCACCTGACTCATCTGAGCAATCACTAAAGACTTCAGCTGACTCATCTGAGCATGAGTCAGTCTCAAAGGTGAGCTGAAGTTTACCAGGCAAACAAAGAATGAGGATAAACATTCAAGGGCAAAGTAGATGGCAGGTTCCAAGTCACAGAGGCATAAAGACTATGTCTCATTAACCAAGGCAGTTATGTAGAGGGCTTGTGAGAGAATAATGATGGTCGAGAGTTTCTAAACTTTGATGATAATCACTTATTTCTCAATCCATGTGAGGAGATTAGAAGAAGCCAAGAATTAGCTAGACTCTAAGCAAGAAAAACAATTCACTTATTCCCTACCTTCAATTGATCCCTATTACAGAAAATAAGTTCAACTATTTAGCATAATATAAAAGCCTACCGGCTGGGTGTGGTGGCTCACATCTATAATCCCAGCATTTTGGGAGGCTGAGGCGGGTGGATTGCCTGAGCTCAGGAGTTTGAGGCCATACTGGGCAACACGGTGAAACCATGTCTCTACTAAAAATACAAAAATTAGCCAGGCATAGTGACACACACCTGTAATCCCAACTACTCAGGAAGCTGAGACAGGAGAATCATCTGAACCCGGGAGGCGGAGGTTGCAATGAGTCAAGATCATGCCATTGCACTCCAGCCTTGGTGACAGAGCAAGATTCCATCTAAAAAAAAAAAAGTATATATATATATGTGTGTGTGTGTGTGTGTGTGTGTATATATATATGTGTGTGTGCGTGTGCGTGTGTGTGTATATATATACATATACACACACGCGCACACGCACACACACACACACACACACATACCTACACATATACAATTCCTTTCTAATCTGGCCTCTACCCAACCCACCAGTCTCATCTGTCAGCACCACCTCAAGCTGGTCACTGAGAATGCCATACCCTTCTGTGTGTCTGCACTTTTACATATGTTCTTCTCATCAAGATACCTATTTCCACTTTGTACTTGGTAAATTCCTCCTTGTCTCTCAGGACTCATCTCAGGTATCTGCTTATCTATAAATATTTCTGGAGATCCAAGATGATTCCATAATGCCTTGTGTATAACTCTAGAACAGTACTTTCAAAGCATAGAACATGCATTATAATTGCTTGTGTGCATGTCTGTAGATTGACTTGACTGCGATTTCTTTTTTTTTTAATTAGTTTTTATTTTTTAAAGATGGGGTTTCACTATATTGGTCAGGCTGGTCTCGAACTCCTGACCTCAGGTGATCCACCCACCTCAGCCTCCAAAAGTGCTGGAATTACAGGCGTGAGCCATCACGCCCGGCTTTTTTGACTGTGATTTCTTAGCGACCAGGTACTACAGGAAGTAACAGACTATAGAGGTACGTGCTTGAGTTCTGGTGGCAGGCCACCTAGAACTATGTAACCTCAGGCAAGTTATATATCATCTCTGGGGCTCAGTTTCATTATCCATAAAATGGGAATAATAACATCTACCTTGGCTGGGCGTGGTGGCTCACGCCTGTAACCCCAGCACTTTGCAAGGCTGAGACAGGAGAATCACCAGATGTCAGGAGTTCGAGACCAGCCTGGCCAACATGGCGAAATCCCATGTCTACTGAAAATACAAAAATTAGCCAGGCATGGTGGCAGGTGACCAAAATCCCAGCTACTTGGGAGGCTGAGGCTGGAGAATCACTTGAGCTCAGGAGGCAGAAGGTTGCAGTGACCCAAGATTGTGCCATTGCACACCAGCCTGGGTGACAGAGCAAGACTCTGTCTCAAAAAAAGTAGTAAGAATAAAAAAAAAAATAGTAATAACATCTACCTTACAGAATTGTTAAATGAGTGACATAAAATAATACCTGTTACACATGAAGCCCTCAGTAACTGTTAGTTAACATATGTCTATATGTCCCTGATTTCCTGTATAAAAAGCATGTTTGTTGAATGAATAAATTTTCCTACCCTTTTATAATTCTCTACGTAGATACCAAATTCTACTGAGCCTTTGTTTTATTGAATCATTAAAAATAAAGTCTCATTTCTAAAGAGGTACTTTTTCTTCAATTGGTTATGATTAACAGGTCCTTTTCTGTAAAAGCATTTAAACTTCTTTCCATGGTCATTGGCCTGGTTACTGAGTCAGACATTCTCCTCGCCTTCTCACAATCTCCACATGTGCCTGCCACATAGTTACCCCCACAGAAGGGCAAGTTCTGTTTCAATAATTTACAAAAACATTTTCAAGTCAAATCTTGACGGCTCCCTAGGTTGGCACAAGAAAGAACAGCAGGTTCCCCACAGCATAGGGATGAACCATACAGGCACTTTTTTCTAATCCCAAAGCAACATAAAATTATTGCAGTCATAAAATAACTTTACAAGTTTTAAAATGGCATTTTCTTAACCCCAGCCTTGGCAAAAAGCCCATGGGCCAGAACCAAGGAAAGAAAAATCAGAGCACTTAGAACAGTGTGCTCGGGATGTAAGAAGGAGGTGAAGACCAACTCCCAGTTGAGCCCTGAACTTCTGATGAAAGGCAATATTGTGGCCAACAGAAACACAGGGCGTAAGGTTAACAACGGACAATGATGCTGCCTTATAACGATATAAAGGCCACACCTGATAAGGCCAAGACACTTACAGCGGAAGCCTGGGCTGGCTGTGGAGGAATGCACAGGCCTTACCAACTCAAGAGCTTCCAGGAGGAGTTCAGTCACTGTTAATGCCCAAGACTCCCGCCCCACCTTCCTTCACTGCTTCTCCTATCCCTACATTGGTTTTTTTGTCATCCTCTTCACCAATTCTGATTTTCTCATTACCACATCTAGATTTGTTGACTCTAGGTCCCCATCCTCATTCTAGATCCCCAGCTCCAGCCTGGCTGGGAACTCACCAGCTTTCATATCAGCTGCCTGACACTGACTAACTCTTGCCTCTTTGTCAGCTATCTAGCCACCCTAGAACCTTCTATGAAACCATATTCCTTGCTGGAACTCATGTGAGTACACTGTCACTTGTTGGGAATGACAACGATATAACCTCCCAATTATTCAAAGTTAATCTGATCATGTTTTTAAACTAAAAGAAGAACCACACAATTTGACAGCGAATTTAATATTTTTATAAATGACAGTTCTCTACTTACAGGCCTCCTGATTGAAGCACCTTGAACAGAGTGATAAAATTCTGGCTGGACTCGGCTGCTCTTCTTGATTCTTCGCTTCCTCACTGAAGTTTCTTGCTCGCTCTGATGGTGAACTTCCACCACGGGCTTCACTTCTTCCAGACGGGCAGCTGCAGCCGCTGCGACTCGTCTTCTAATATGCCGAGGGCTCGCTCTGAATCCCTGTGGCAGAAAACACAACCAAGCAAATTCAGATTTGTACTGAGTTAGTTTGGAAGTTCTCCAGGGCTAATTACACAAAGAGTTCCAAAAGTCACTCTGTTCAGTGAGATCATGTGCACCCCCAAAGTGAGCATGGAGGAGGCTCAACATGCAAGCAAGGTTTCCCCACAAGTGTTCTTTAAAGCACCCCACTATTTCAGGGCCCAGAGTTATTCTACATTAAGAAACATTTTGAATTGAGTAAAGCCAGTCCCAAAAAAAAGGAGGAAAAAAAGGCAGGTGGGCACACTGCTTGACCCAAGCATCAGGCAGAGTGTGAGTGAAGAAGGGTGTTTCCAGTTTGGCCTGAAGTGGAGTGTAGGAAGAAGCAAGGGATATGACTCCAGGGTAAAGTGCTACTTTACATTCCTGAGAGACTCCTTCTGCAGAAGGAAAGCAGGAATGCAGAGCATCACCACAAAACACCACAAAGTGAGGATTCCAAACTCAAATGGAGCTAATGTGGTGGAACAAAGGGTATGGATTTGGGCATCAGCTGAACCTGGGTCCCAATGCTACCTTCTTAATTATAGCTATAGAATGTATTAAATATTTCTGAGTCCAACTGTTCTAACCTATAAAACATGTAACATTCCACTCACAGAGCTTTTAAGTTTTAAATAACATAAATACATGTAAAATTCCAGCCGAGCATGGTGGCCCATGCCTATAATACCAGCACTCTGGGAGGCTTAGGTGGGTGGATCACCTCAGGTCATGAGTTCGAGATGAGACCAGCGTGGGCAACATGGTGAAACCCTGTGTCTAGTAAAAATACAAAAATTAAAATAAAAATTTAAAAAAAGAAGAAAATAATAATAATAATACAAAAATTAGCTGGGTGTGGTAGCAGGTGCCTGTAATCCCAGCTATTTGGGAGGCTGAGGCAGGAGAATTGCTTGAACTTGGGAGGTGGAGGTTGCAGTGAGCCAAGATCACACCACTGAACTCCAGCCCAGGCGACAGAACAAGACTTCATCTAAAAAATAAATATATAAATATATATATATGTATATATATCTATATATATACACACACACACATATATTTGGGTATAAACATACATACTATATATGTGTATATTTTTTTATTTTTTATTTAAAATTTTTCTATTTTAAAATTATTTTAATTTTACATACATATGTAAAATTCCAACTATGGTATCTGACACATAGGAAGTGCTCAATAAAATTGTCATTTTCCTCTTCTTTTAGAGCAAGATGAGTATAAGGACAACTCAGGGAAACAAGTTCAGCTAAGCCATATTATGCAGTTGAAGAACCATGCAATTTTGGAAAATATCAATAATTATGTAAAATAGTCTTGGTCCTCATGGCTTACAATCTACTGGAGAGCAGAAAGAGAAATCTAACACAAAGTTCATGAACACATGGGAATGTGTAATTAAGGCTTAAAGTGGTTAAAGCATTAGACTCTCAGTGCTAGTAGATCTCAGAGAAGGAAATCAATGAATGAAACTGAGAAGAGTTACATTTGGCTTAGTTGAGTGGGTGGTATTTGAAGAATGAACTGAATTTACATTGAAGGCAAAGGAAACAACATAAGAAATGAATAAATAATAGACAGATGATAGGCGGATGGATGGGGTATTTACAGTAAGAAACATTATTTGGGCCGGGCGCGGTGACTTACGCCTGTAATCCCAGCACTTTGGGAGGCCGAGGCGGGTGGATCACAAGGTCAAGAGATCGAGACCATCCTGGTCAACATGGTGAGACCCCGTCTCTACTAAAAATACAAAAAATTAGCTGGGCACGGTGGCGCGTGCCTGTAATCCCAGATACTCAGGAGGCTGAGGCAGGAGAATTGCCTGAACCCAGGAGGCGGAGGTTGCGGTGAGCCGAGATAGCGCCGTTGCACTCCAGCCTGGGTAACAAGAGCGAAACTGCATCTCAAAAAAAAAAAAAAGAAAGAAACATTATTTGATAATGTGCTGGTATGAGGGTACAAACTAAATATGGTGGGAAGTTAGTGAGAGATAAACAGTAACTGCTCCAAGAAGGGCTTCTCTGAGTTTGTGTGTCTTCTGAATTTTTAAAGATTTGTAAAAGGCTTAAAGGTTGCAGTAAAGGCATAAAAAATAAGGAGTAAGAATTTCAGAGGGTGAAGCAGTATGAGAAAAAGCATAATAATGATTCTGTGGGATAGTGAAAGATTAATGTGTACAGTGGGATTCTCAGTGAGGAAGCCAGAAGATGGGCTACAGTCCAATTATGGAGACCCTGTACACAAGGCTGAAGGATACGAAGGAGAGAGTTTTCTAAAAGGAGGGGGTTTCTCACAGAGTCAAAAGGAGCAACGAGGTCAACAGCAATCGGTGAAGAAATAATGCAAATGGATTTGGCAAAACCATGACCATTGTTTGGGCTTTTCAAATCCATCCCCAAATACATTAGTGTTGTTCTCATCCCGCCCCTGTGTGCAAGCTCAGCTGGTCCTCCTCAACCCAGAATAGTCCCAGAACATCCCCACCACTCCCACGTAACCCAGAAGGTACTACAGCAGCTGCTGGAGAAGAGGATTAAGGAGAAGAGGGAACTGGGCCAAATGCTGAACTGAATTCTAGGGTAGTTTAGACACATACATCAAAACCAACAACCATACAGGCTGCTTTTTAAATACGCAGGTTACTGGACATTCCCCATCTCCGGCCCGTCCCCCTCCTCCTCCCCACTACCACCCATCCCCTCCACCCCACACACACATTCATATTCTTTCTTTCTCTCTCTCTCTCTCTCTCTCTCTCTCTCTCTCTCTCTCTCTTCCCTTCTGAATTACACCCACTATGGGTGAGACCAAGAATCTCATTTTTTAATAAGCTTCTCTGATAATTTTTCTATACTTTGAAGACTAAGAACTTTAAAGAACCAGAATTTAGTCTGGCCACTAGGTGGCATTATCTCCCACAGCCCCGGCATTCTTTGTAATTCAGAAATTCAGTGTTCTGGTAGAATGAACAAAATATTTGATGATATATTAGCTTCTGTAATAGTGGAGTAAGTCAAGTACATTTCTCTTGTAAGAATTCAGATTCTCCTCTTATGAGTAATAAGCAATCAGATCTTGCCTAACCAGTATTATGACCAGTATTCCTCAGTGGTCTACAAATTCTAGAAACAGGGAGGAAAACTGCGTAAAACTTCCCTAAAGTAACCAAATGACAGAGATTAAAACATGTTGGCACAGCCATTCTGCAGAGCAATAACTCAGTGAATTCACATCCCAGTATCTACCCTAGAGAAATTCTACCAAGAGTGCCCAGGAAGATATTCAATGAAGAATTATTTCTGATATAAAAAATTTTTTTGAGACGGATGCTTGCTCTGTCGCCCAGACTGGAGTGCAGTGGTGCGATCTCAGCTCACTGCAACCTCCCCCTCCTGGGTTCAAACGATTCTCCTGCCTCAACCTCCTGAATAGCTGGCATTACAGGCATGTGCCACCACGCCCAGCTAATTTTTGTATTTTTAGTAGAGATGGGGTTTCACCATGTTGGCTAGGCTGGTCTCAAACTCCTGACCTCATGATCCACCCACCTTGGTCTCCCAAAGTGCTGGGATTACAGGTGGAATCCATCACACCTAGCCAAAAAAAAATTTATATTTTTTAAGTTTTTTTTCCCCCTTTTTAAAAAAATTCAGGTTTCTGGTCCATTTATGAGCTCACTGGCCAAAAATTTTAAACCACTTAAATCAGCCTTTCCTAAACTTCAGTCATCTTCATTCCACCTTAACATTTTTTTCTCCAGATCTGAGCACTGCCTCAGTGATTTCTGTCATACCCAAATTTACTTGAACTATTTTTAAATAACCTTTTTTTTTTTATAAAGACAGGGTTTCACCATGTTGGTCATGCTGGTCTTGAACTGCCGACCTCAGGTGATTCGCCTGCCTTGGCCTCCAAAGTGCTTGGATTACAGGTGTGAGCCACCATGCCCAGCCTTTAAAATAACTTTTTATAAGCAGTGTAGTATACTACAAAGACTCCAGCCCTGATCTGCTTTCTCATACTGCCTTTGTCACTTCCTAGTTGTGTGATCTTGCACAGTTATTTAATGATTTCCTCACCTGTAAAGTGAGGATTAAAATAATACATCATAGGGTTACTGAAAAGAATAAATTAATGCAGGTGAAGTACTTCAAAGAGTCCCTAGCATGTAATAGTACATAAGCATTCACTATAATTACTATGTATATTACTTGTGTGAATAAAATATATTCTTGAACACCATAGTGTATTATTCATACTAGTCAGAAAGGAAATCAAATAGAAATAGAAAAATGAGTCACAGTGTTGGTGTGTCTTGAAAACAGACACATGTGAGGTACCGATCATTAGGAGAGAGTTGTTTGTTACTCTCCAGTGAGTCAAATTACCTGGGCTCAAATCTAATACCAGCTCTATTATTTACTAAGTGTGTGATCTTGGCTAAATTACTTCTCTGTACCTTGCTTTTTTTTTTAATTTGTCAAATGCATATAACAATACATCTGTTGTAGAGTAATGATGGTGTTTAAATGAGACAATTAGCATTAGGTACTCAGAACAGTACACAGCATAGAAAAAGAACTTAATATATTATTATCGTTATTACTACTGCTTTACTTCCTGGATCTTGCAGCAACAATTTACAAATCAGCAGTTCACGGCTATGATTACAAACCCAATAAACAACATGGACTCATCAATGAGTGTTCACCTTTATTTCTCTAAATAACAACAAAGAATTACAGCTCCTTGATTTATGCCACTTTCTTGTCCTAAGTAATATATAAAATAAGCCATGCCTTTTCACAGAGGAAATTTTAGCTTGAAACAGTAGGTGGTGCTATAAGCTCTTCCAGGTGCTAATAAGAGTTACTCTTTATTAGGGCATAGACACTTGGAAGACTGAGTAGTGGACTTCTATCATTTTTAGGCCACCCCAATTTATCGCACCTTTTGGATAATCATTTCTCAAGATGTCCAGTCATGAGAGTGTGTTTGTGTGTGTGTGTGTGTGTGTGTGTGTGTGTGTGTGTGCGCGTGCGCGCGCGCGCGCGTGTGTGTGTGGAACATTTATCATAAGATCTACTCTCTTCAACCTTTAGGTGCACAATACAGTATTAACTCTAGGCACAATGTTGTATAGCAGATCTTTAGAACTCACTCAGCTTGCATAACTGAAACTGTATACCCACTGGACAGCAACTTCCTATCTCTCCTTCCCTCCAGCACCCGGCAACTACCATTTTATTCTTTGATTTTATGAATTTGACTAACTTAGATACCTTATACAAGTGGAATCATGCAGTATTTATCTTTCGTGACTGAGTTATTGCACTTAACATAATGTTCTCCAGGTTCATCCATACTGTTGCATATGCCAGGATTTCTCTCACTTTTAAGGCTGAGTACTATTCTGTTGTGTGTATATATATTGCATTTTCTCTATCCACTCATCTCTCCATGGACATTTAGATTGTTTCCATATATTGGCTACTGTCAAAAATGCTGCAAGGAACATAGGAGCATGTATAACTCTTCAAGATCCTGACTCCTTCCTTCTTTCCTTCCTCCCTTCTCTCTCTCTCTCTCTTTCTATTTCTGACAGAATCTCACTCTGTCACCCAGGCTGCAGTGCCACGACACCAGCTATGATCTCGACTCACTACAACCTCCCCTTCCCAGGTTTAAGCAATTCCCCTGCCTCAGCCTCCTGAGTAGCTGGGATTACAGGCACCTGTCATCATGCCTGGGTAATTTTTTTTTTTTTAAGTAGAGACAGGGTTTCACCATATTGGTCAGGCTGGTCTTGACCATTCAGCCCGCCTCGGCCTCCCAAGGTGCTGGGATTACAGGCGTTGGTCTTGACCTCGTGATCAGCCCGCCTCGGCCTCCCAAAGTGCTGGGATTACAGGCGTGAGCCACCTCACCTGGACCCAAGATCCTGACTTCAACTCCTTTGTACTTATAGCCAGAAATGCAAATTGTTGGATCATATGGTAATTCTAGTTTTAACTTTTTGAGAAATGTAGGAAATAAGAATAAATAAAAGGTTCCTCTTCAAAGCTTTCCTCTTAGTTTATTACGAATAAATAATAGTTTCTTCAAAGATTAATTTACTTTAAAGCTTTTGCTAATAAAGTAGCTGTTAGCTATAATAAAGAAGTAAGTGCATGCCGTGTTCTTAGTTCTTACACTTTAACCTAGATAATTGCCCAGGCATGCCTGGACAAGCCCAGGCAAGTCTTAGGTCAGACATTGTCCTCTTCCTTATTTGGAAATGTTATCGCTTCTCTAAGAATTCCTCAAATTACTTTCTCTTTTCCTTTGTTCTCCTCTGCCTTCACTTCTTTAGAAAATTTCCAAGTTTTTAGCCAATCGGGTCAAGCATAGAATGTGAGGTCCCGTTCTGGCCAACAGAAACTGGACTCAGCAGTAGGGCAATTGCGTCAGGTTATATGAAAGTAACTAATGCCCCTGTCTTTGTTCAGCTGTGCTCTTGTGGCAAGAGTTGCACCCTTCCTGCAGGAGGTAAACAAGCCTTGCTGAGTAATCCATTGCCTCTGTGTAGACTTTTCCCAACATCATAAACCCATTTCCAATAAGAACCCACCATACGGTTTTGCACAGTGGCTACACCATTTTACATTCCCTCCTACAGGGTACAAGGGTTCCATTTTCTCCATATCCTTCTGATACCAGAGTTAAGAAGAAATTACTAGTCAGATAGTAAGGGTATGAGAGTCCTAAGTAAGGTTTTCCCTTTAATAAGAAGCAGCCCCAAATTATTTTCCAACAAAGAGCAGCCTGTAAAGTCGAGCAGCAGCCATAGACAAGCTGAGAGCTTTCGCAGGTGGATGCCAGCAGAAAAGAACTACCTGGGTTGGACCAGACGTGTTCAAAATGATGGCTCCATCTTCCCTTCTCTGCCAGCCACGTGTACAGTAAGGAGCAGACAAACTGGCGGCGGCCAAGGAAAGAGTTCATTTGCATAATAAGATTAGGGTAGGGAGACCAGCCCTCCCAGCAGCTAGGTAAACATCACACCTGATCAAACCAATCTGTGAGCCCTACGAAAATCAGACACCACCTCCTCAAGCCAGACTCTAAAATTCCGCGCATCCACCACCTGCCAGCCTTTTCCTCTGGGAAGTCCCCTCTCTCTTACTAGAGAGAGAGAGAGAGAGAGATTTTTCTTTCTTTCTCTTCCTTTTGCCTATTAAACCTCCGCTCCTAAACTCCTCCAGTGTGTCCGAGCTCTAAATTTTCTTGACGCAAGACAATGAACCCAGGTATTTACCCCAGAAGACACAGTCACTTCACTTCCTCATCCACAATTTTTATCTTGTGCCTTATTGATGACAACCATCCTAACAGATGTGAGGTGATATCTCACTGTAGCTTTTATTTGCATTTCCTGGTGATGAGTAATGTCTTCAGACACAGTTACATCAAGATGTTCCAGAGCCCACTCTAGATCTTCCCTCTTAATAACCCAGTACATCTCAGGGGTAGGCCCATAGGCAAGACTCTGAATTCAAGTCTCTCTGCTTGGACTGTGCATATTACATGGAGGCAGGAAAAGACTGAGATCAGTAAGAGTTCATTAGGTCCAACGGCTACACAAAAGACCTTCTGAAGCTGCCTGGTTTTGTCTGTTCTAACCAGACATGCGGTCTTGATGGTGAGTTCCATAATCTAGTTGTATTAAATTATCCTTTGGCTTAAGTCAGACAGAGTCAGGTCCTGTCACCTACAAACAACAATCTCTAATGCATGCACTTTCTGTTAAAGCTTGCAGGTGGTTAGCTATTTTCCCTGGAGGTTGAATACTCAACTTAATCAGGCTGTTTGGCTGTGTATGAGTAGATGGGCATAAAAAGGGAGGAAATATTAATAGCAACAATTTACTAAGCACCATGTAGGCACTAAACCTGTATACGCCTTGCAGAAAGCTTTTCGGGGTTAAGTAATCTGCTTAAAACCAAAAAGTTGCAATTAGAAGAGTCCAGATTAGAACCCAGGTTTATCTAACTCCACCAGTGCCCTTCACCACTCTGCTCTTATGTAAAGAGATTATAAAGCAGTAATGCATTCAGAATTAATATTCTACATATATCCACGGGACCGGAAGTGCTCAGGAATATATGTTGACTGATTAAAACAAGAAAATGTTTATCAACAATTCAGATGAATGAGGCAGAAATTTTAAAAAATAACATTTTAGGGTAAGCATTATTACTTTATAAGGTCAAACTACTGTCAAGTTGATGATGTATCTGAAAAGATGGAAAATTAACACATTGACCCATTGAGCATCAATACAGAATTACTTTTCAGCGTGGGCAACATGCTGAAACTCCATCTCCATTAAAAATACAAAACTTGGCCGGGCGCGGTGGCTCAAGCCTGTAATCCCAGCACTTTGGGAGGCCAAAGCGGGTGGATCACGAGGTCAAGAGATCAAGACCATCCTGGTCAACATGGTGAAACCCCGTCTCTACTAAAAATGCAAAAAAAATTAGCTGGGCATGGTGGCGTGTGTCTGTAATCCCAGCTACTCAGGAGGCGGAGGTTGCGGTGAGCCGAGGTCGCGCCATTGCACTCCAGCCTGGGTAACAAGAACGAAACTCCGTCTCAAAAAAAAAAAAACACACAAAACTTAGCTGGGTGTGGTAGCACACACCTATAATCCCAGCTATTTGGAAGGCTGAAGCAAGTGAATTGCTTGAGCCCAGGAGGCGGAGGTTGCAGTGAGCAGAGATTGTGCTACTGAAGTCCAGCCTGGGGAACAGAGTGAGACTTTGTCTAAAAAAAAAGAAAATACATATATATCTGCATATATGTATATATATATATATTACTTTTGTATCATATGTGAAGAACTAAGGTGTATCATTAAACAAGACATAAATTTACCATATGTAAATATTATAAAGCTCAATAAACTGCTGCTTATAAAGCATATAATATGCCATTAAAAAAAAATCAAATGATGGCTGGGCACAATGGACCATGCCTGTAATTCCAGCACTTTGGGAAGCTGAGGCAGGTGGATCACGAGGTCAAGAGATCAAGACCATCCTGGCCAACAAGGTGAAACCCTGTCTCTGCTAAAAATACAAAAAAATTAGCCGGGGGTGGTGGCATGAGCCTGTGGTTCCAGCTGCTCAGGAGGCGGAGGTTGCAGTGAGCTGAAATTGCACCACTGCACTCCAGCCAGGTGACAGCAAGACTCTGTCTCAAAAAAAAAAAAAAAAAAAAAATCAAATGACAGCGGGGCACAGTGGCACATGCTTGTAACCCCAGCACTTTGGGAGGCTGAGGTGGGTGGATCACCTTAGGTTAGGAGTTCAAGACCAGCCTGGCCAATATGGTGAAACCCCCATCTCTACTAAAAATACAAAATTAGCCAGGTATGGTGGTGCATGCCTGTAATCCCAGCTATTCTGGAAGCTGAAGCAGGAGAATCGCTTGAACCCAGGAGGCAGAGGATACCATGAGCTGAAATTGAGCCGTAGCACTTCAGCCTGGGCAATAAGACCAAAACTCTGTCTCAAAAAAAAAAAGGTTCCCCTCATCACAGGCTAGAAATAAGGTGTACAGCAGAGGCTCTTCAACCCACAGATGAAATTTAAGGGAGATGAAGAAGGCAGTCAATTAACTTGGATAGAGAAAAAATATGCCTTTATTTTCAATAACTTACAATTGAAAATTAATATATGGTTCAATTATGAATGTAGTCCATAAACCTGGTATCATTAGTAGTGCCTGTGACTTGTGCCACCAAAAGTAATCATAGATTTAAATACAAAAGTTGTTAGTGGCGCAGATCTCTTGAAATACTATTTATACTTGTTACTTCAAAATCACAGTAGTTAGTAAATGTGCCAATCTCAGAGGCATTTGAAGTACAGCAACTCCACCTTAAATAGGAGCTGGGTAAAATGAGGCTGAGACCTACTGGGCTGCATTCCCAGACGGTTAAGGCATTCTAAGTCACAAGATGAGACAGGAGGTCAGCACAAGATATGGGTCATAAAAACCTTCCCGACAAAACAGCTTGAGGCAAAGAAGCTGGCTAAAGCCCACCAAAATCAAGATGACAATGAGAGTGACCTATGGTCATCCTCACAGTCATCCTCACTGCTACACTCACACCACCGCCATGACAGTTTACAGAGGCCACGGCAATGTCAGGAAGTTACCTTATGTGGTCTTAAAGGGGAACGCATGAATAATCCACCTCTTGTTTAGCATATAATCAAGAAACAGAGATGACACAATCTGGCCCCCACGGCGAGAAGGTCACACCGTCCTTCGACATGATGGCGGCGGCGGCGCTGCGGAGTGGCTGGTGCCGCTGTCGGCGGAGATGCCTCAGCGGTGGAATCCAGTTTCTTTCCAGCCAAAGCCTACCCCATGGGTTGACCTATAAGATGCGCCAGCCGGACGGAGAGCTGCCACTGTCCAAATCATATTCTTCTGGAAACAGAAAAGGCTTTCTGTCCGGCTTGCTAGATAATATCAAACAAGAATTAGCCAAAAACAAAGAAATGAAAGAAAGTATAAAAAAATTCCAGATGAGGCCAGGAGTCCGGAAGAATCAGACACGCTCCAGGAGGCCAGAAGGAAATACAAAACCATGGAGTCAGAAACCGTGCGGACAAGTGAGAGGCTACGGAAGAAGCTTGGGGAGCTGACAGGCACCATGAAGGAGAGCCTGCATGAAGTCAGTAAAAGTGATCTTGGCCGGAAAATCAAGGAGGGTGTGGAGGAAGTGGCCAAGACCGCCAAGCAGTCAGCCAAGTCGATGTCCAAAGGCGGGAAGAAGCTGGGCAGGACGGCGACCTTCAGAGCCCTCTCCCAGGGGGTGGAGTCCTTGAAGAAGGAAATTGACTACAATGTCTTGGGGCAGAAAGGGCCCTACTGAAGGCCCTAGCGACTCCGGAAGAGGACAGAGTTTGCAGGAGGGAAGTTCAAGGAAGAGAAAGTGTTTGAACCAAACGAGGGAGGCCCTGGGAGTCGTTCTGCACAAGGACTCCAGGTGGTACCAGCAGTGGAAGGACTTCAAGGAGAACAACCTGATGTTCAACCGGTTCTTCGAGATGAAGATGAAGTTCGATGAAAGCGACAATGCGCTCATCCAGGCGTCCATGGCCCTGATGGACAAGGTCACCGACCTGCTGGGGGGCCTGTTCTCAAAAACTGAGATGTCTGAGGTACTCATGGAGATCCTCCGGGTGGACCTGGCCTTCGTCAAGGACCAGTTTCTGAAGCAATATGAGAATGATATCATCCCCAGTGTCTTGGAGGCTATGATTTCTGGAGAGCTGACATTCTGGTGCTATGAAGCTACTTACAGCCAGCTGGCCCACCCCATCCAGCAGGCCAAGGCGCTGGGCCTCCAGTTCCATTCTCGCATCCTAGATATCGACAAAGTTGATCTGGCCATGGGCAAGATGATGGAGCAAGGGCCGGTGCTGATCATCACCTTTCAGGCGCAGCTGGTGATGCTGGTCAGGAACCCCAAAGGTGAGGTGGTGGAGGGCAACCCGGACAATGTGCTGTGGATGCTGTATGTGTGGGCACTCTGCCGAGACCAGGACAAGCTCAACCCCCACGCTGCCTGGCAGCTCCTGGACATCTCAGCCTCCAGCACAGAGCAGATCCTCTTGAGTATGGCCCAGAAGCCAGGGAACCCCAGGCTGGGTCATCAGGCGCAGAGGCACCGTGATACCACCTGCGGCAACTCCAGACCTCTGGGAACAAGACTGCAGGCTCTGCCCCCAGCTCTGTCAGAACAGCTGCAAGACCAGCTGGCTGGGGAGTGGGTGGTGGATGGCTGCTGGAGATACTCTCCCTGTGACTGGAGACACTCCCCCCAGGGCCGGCCCCTGCCCTGTCGCTCTGCCCTGCAGGGGTCCGGGACCTGGGCACCCGGGCTGCACACAGGCCACGTAGTGCCAAGAGGCTCCAGGGACTCCCCCAGCAGCAGGGTGGGACCTGGACCCCACCACTCAGTGGTCCACTGGCCATCTCAGCCAAGCCACTTTAGGTCCATTTTTTATTTTAACAATGCTCTTCCAACCTGTGCATAAGCCTGAGACTTGGAAAGAATAAAACACCAAAGTGCAGAAAAAAGAAAATCAAGAAACAAGCATAAAAATGGGTAACCAGTAGCCCTTGGGGCTCCTCTATGGAGTAGCCAATCTTTTACTCCTTTACTTTCTTAATAAACTTACTTTCATTTTACTCTGTGGACTCACCGTGGTATCTTTCTTGTGGGAGATTGAAGAACCCTCTCTGGGGTCTCAATCAGGACTCCTTTCCTGTAACCACTAGATCTTGTTATTCAATGCATTAATTAGAAAGTACCTCTACAGCTGTCAAAAATATTTTTAATAATTTATATTTCAATATAATTGGCTTCTTTTATAATTCTCTTTCATCCGTTTGCCTTTTTCTCTTGGTCACAAGCTAGACTACATTTCCTAGTGTTGTCCTGGCTGAGCATAGAAAGTCAACACCAAGACAAAAGTATGCCAAATTCCAGGGTCTTTATTGCCAGCGGCCACGGAGGACTCACGTCTCTCCAACCCGTAGCCCCGAAAGGAGGGTGTCAAGACCTTTTATACCCCTAAAATCATCTTGGGAGTGAGGGTGAGGGGCGGGGGTGGGGGTGAGGGGTTTTAGACGTTCTGAGGCTAGTGGTTTCTGTCAATCACCTCCTGGGTGGAGATGAGGGTGAGGGGCTCTGGACATTTCAGTGGATTCCTGGGCGGAGATGAGGGTGGGGGCTCCGGACACTCCAAGGGCCAGGGGACTTTTCGACATTCTGGTTGTTACTTAAGTGGTTCACAAAAGTCAAGATAAGCATTAGTTTACACATTGTCTGGGTAGGGTGGAAATCGCAGTCCTTAATTACTTATTACAAGTCGCAGGGGCCAAGATGGCATGGGTTTGGACTGCTTGCCTGTCGCATTTGGGTTACAGAGAGCAGTTTCACTAGAAAGCCGAGGTATGGTATGCAGTTTTATGGGGCTTTTACCATGTCACACTAGCCTCCCTTGCAGTTAGGTAAGGCCATGTGACTGAGATCTAGCCAATGAAATGTGGACATATGTAAGCCATTTCTGGACATATATGCATATAAACACTTCCCACAGCCACTTCTCCATGCTCTTCTCTTTTGACTGGCCTGACCTTTGAAGCAACCATGAAAGCCACACATTGAAGATGGCAGTGCCTCCATCAGCCCGAGTTCCTAAATAACTACATGAAAGAGGCCACTCTGCCAACCTGATTAGCTACACCTGTACCTTTAAATCAACAACAAATATATTTGTATTTTGTTTGAGCCAATGAGTATATATTTGCTATAGGAATTTGCACTACCCTGACTCACTGGTTCTCAAACTTCACTAAGCATCAGAACCACCTGGAAGGCTCATTAAAACACAAACTTTGGGCCACACCCTCAGAGTTTCTGATTCAGTAAGTAGGAGATAGGGCTAAGAATTTGCATTCCTAACAAATCCCCCAGCGATGTTGATGCCACCATCTCGTGAGTACACTCTAAGAAACCAAAGGTCCTGCCACTTACTGTGTGGTGAGTGAGTAGTTTTGGGCATAATAATACTGTATCCCATTGTGCTATAGGCATGGGGACCCTCAGTATTAGAGCAATTTAGCCCTTTGTGATTTTAATAACCCCACATTAAAAGATTGGTCCTGGAAGCCACTTTATCAGCTAGGAAAAATAATAATATATCTAGGAGCTATCTTTTTGTTTTCAGAGAGAATGTATTCCCTGGCAAATAAAGAAAAGTAGGGCAAAACATTACCTTTTTAAATCTTTTCTAATGACTAGTCATTGTTTGGTATAGAACATTGGTTCCTGGAGGTATGATGACAATAAAAAGTCTGTTTTGGAAAAGTCTATGGAACTGTACATTTCTTTTTATTTATTATTTTACAGAGATGAAGTCTCACTCAGTTTCCCAGGCTAGAGAAGAGTGGTGTGATCATATCTCACTGTAGTCTAGAACTCCTGGGCTTAAGTGACCTCCTCAACCTCCCAAGCAGCTAGGAACACAGGTGTGCACCACTACATCCACTTAATATTTTAAAGAGACAAGATCTCACTATGTTGCCCAGGCTGGTCTCGAACTCCTGGCCTCAAGAAATCCTCCCACCTGGGCTTCCCAAAGTGCTGGGATTACAGGTATAAGCCACTGTGCCCAGCTGAACTGTATATTTATTTTATTTATTTATTCATTTTGAGATGGAGTCTCACTCCATCGCCCAGGCTGGAGTGCAGTGGTGCAATATCAGCTCACTGCAACCTCGACGTCCCGAGTTCAAGCCATTCTGCCTCAGCCTCCCAAGTAGCTGGGATTACAGGCATATACTGTGACATGGTAAAAGCCCCATAAACTGCATACCTCAACCATACCTCGGCTTTCTGTTGAAACGGCTCTCTGTGACCCCTAATGTGACAGGCAAGCAGTCCAAACCCACGCCATCTTGGCCCCTGCGACTTGTAATAAGTAATTAAGGTCTGTGATTTCCACCCTACCCAGACAATGTGTAAACTAATGCTTATCTTGACTTCTGTGAACCACTTAGGTAACAATCGGAGTGACAGAAGTCCCCTGGCCCTCAGAATATCCGGAGCCCCTCGCCCTCATCTCTGCCCAGGAGGTGATTTATGGAATCCACTGGCCCTCAGAACGTCTGAAGCCCCTCACCCCTAACCCCTGCCCCTCACTCTCACCCCCAAGGTGGTTTTAGGGGTATAAAAGGTCTTGACGCCCTCCTTTCGGGGCTACGGGTTGGAGAGAGGTGAGTCCTCTGTGGCCGCCGGCAATAAAGACCCTGCACTTTGGCATACTTTTGTCTTGGTGTTGACTTTCTATGCTCGCGCCAGTACAACAGTACCACCACATCCAGCTAATTTTTGTATTTTTAGTAGAGATGAGGGTTCACCATGTTGGCCAGGCTGGTCTTGAACTCCTGACCTCAAATGATCCAGCCACCTCAGTCTCCCAAAGTGCTGGGATTACAGGCGCCACCGTGCTTGTCCTGTACATTTATTTTAAATAAAGTTTCACAGGTTGGTAATATAGTCTTTCTTTCATATTGACTGATATTTATATCAACTGCTTATTAGTCCCTGCTGGTAGGAAGCTCTGACTTGCAGAGAGACTTGATATTTTCTAAATTGCAAGTGAACAACAACTTGAGTGCAGTTTTGTAAATGAAAATATTTTAAAATCTCTTAATTATGTCAAGCATTCCTTCTTAAAAGTCTCTACCCACAGTCCTGCCTTAGGAAGTATGTTTTGTACCATAGCCTCACACCCCTCCAGTTATAGTGGCTGGGTCTTGACACTTAGGCTGTGTCTATCAGAGTTTTTCCTTTGAGATTTTGAGAAAAACTGAGAGCCTGGGCTGCTTAGCACAGAGGATGCAAGGGAGAAAGGGAGGGAGGAAGGAAGGAAATTAACCCTGTAGATCAGTGCTTCTCAAACTTTAATATGACCATGGATCACCTGGAAATCCTATTAAAATGCAGATTCTAATGCAATGGGTCTGGGTGGGGCCTGAGATTTTGCATTTCTAACTGGCTCCCAGGGTATTCTGATGTTGCTGGTCTGCAGCCCAGACTTTGAGTAACAAAGACGTAGAAGGACTCTGGAAACCGTGTGCCCTGGTACAGGTGAGGGTATCAGGGTACAGAAATCATAAGTGAAGGGAACTAAAAGAAAAGAAGCAGCTAGTGGAGTAGAACAGGGTCATTCCTATGGCATCTCACAAGTGCAAGGAATGAGGTTTTTCGTTGTTGTTTTTTGTTTATCTTTTTTCCTTTATTTTTAATTTTTAAATTTTATTTATTTATTTTTTGAGATAGAGTTTCGCATTGCACACCCAGACTGGAGTGCAATGGCACGATCTCGGCTCACCGCAACCTCCGCCTTCTGGGTTCAAGCAATTCTCCTGTCTCAGCCTCCTGAGTAGCTAGGACTACAGGTGCGCACCACCATGCCCAGCTAATTTTTGTATTTTTAGTAGAGATGGGGTTTCACCTTGTTGACCAGGATGGTCTCGATCTCTCAACCTCATGATCCATCTGCCTCAGCCTCCCAAAGTGCTGGGATTATAGGTGTGAGCCACCGCGCCTGGCCTTAATTTTTTAATTTTAATCTCACAGCAACAGAAACCCAAGGAGCGAGGTCTTGAATCCATAATCAATTTCTAGTTTTATGCATGTAAAGCCAGACCCTTGTATGGATCTTTTTCTTTGATTTCTATTAAATTATACATACAACATGCCTTAAAATATAGTATGTCTCTGATTCTGCATCCAAATAAGCCTAAGACACTAAACACAGTCTTGGATGGGGGTGGGGAAAAGACTAAATGAAGACTATGAAGTTAAGGCTGCTTGACATACAGCATCTTCTCCTTTAAAGAGCTTGAAGTGCTCTGGGTGCGGTGGCTCAAACCTGTAATCCCAACAGTTTGGGAGGCCAAGGAGGGTGGATCACAACGTCAGGAGATTGAGACCATCCTGACCCACTAATGAAACCCTTTCTCTAATAATAATAATAAATCTCTAATAATAATAAAAATTAGCTGGGTGGTGGTGTGTGCCTGTAATCCCAGCTACTCAGGAGGCTGAGGCAGGAGAATCCCTTGAACCAGGAAGTCAGAGATTGCAGTGAACTGAGATTGCACCACTGCACTCTAGCCTGGCAGCAGAGTAAGACTCAAAAAAAAAAAAAAAACAGCTTAAAGTGCTTTTTAATTACAAATGTTAGATTAGCCCAAGCAGAGATCATAGCGTACACTCAAAAAACAACCACATTTCCTTTTCCTGGTTGACCTCTGAAATCCACAATGAGGCATGCCTTTTCTCTCAACACTACGTAAGATTTTGTGTAGATCCTATAATTTTTCTGGTCATTCTCAGATAATTAAAAAGTCTCCCCAACCACTTCTAGTCACAAAAGCATACCATTCCAATGAGGTCACATCACTCCTTCTGGTTTCCTTCTAGACAAGGTTCAAAGTGACTCCAGGCTCTTTCTCCCAAGACAGACATAATACTCATGGATCCTCTGTCCCAAAAATTCTGGGAGAGCAGGCTGTTTCCAGGGCAGCCCTTTCTGCTCACTCCACCATTAGAACAGCAGTCCAGCCACAGTCTCTGGCCCTTTGGAATTATTATGGAGGCTTGCGGTGGGGCGCAGCACACTGCTGAGACATTTCCCAGTCTCTAATCCTGACCTGTCTAACAGAGTAGCTACTAGCCACATATTTTTATTTAAATTTTAATTAACTAAAATTAAATTAAAAATTCAGCTTCTCAGGCATGCCAGCCATATTCTAAGTACTCTTACCATATCTGGCTAGTAAAGACCCTACTATACAGAAGTGAAATTCACAGAAAAACAAAAACAAACAAAAGACCCTACTGAATGATGCAGGTAAAACAGTTGTGTTCTCACAGAAAGTTCTCCTGAACAGCACTCCTTTCACCTCTCAGAGCTGAAACCTTAGCCTTTATCCATATACCTAAAATTGGTAATGGTTGACTATAACTCTCAGCAGACTAACTGCTAGAGCAAGCAACACCACAGCAATATCATGCTGATCTATGCATGACATGCCTCACTCATGTCATGCATAGATAAGCAAGTAGGAGTGGTGCTCTGTTCCACAAAGTCATTTAGAACACCAGGCACCTTCCATCTATGGCTCTTTAGGTCCTCAGTGTCCTCTCCACTCTGCTGGTTTATGGAAGATAGAGCCAGGATTATGTGCATGGTTTCAGTACACCAGACCTGTAAATGGCACACATCATTTCTTACATTTCATCAACTAGAACTCAGTCACAAGGTCATCACCAAGTTGCAAGGGAAGCTCAGGCGATCGCCCACCTCGGCCTCCCAAAGTGCTGGGATTACAGGCGTGAGCCACCGCACCCAGCTGAACACTCTGTTTCTAACACAGACTGAAAAGTAATTTTGACTTGATGTTTTGGTCTGCTAATCTGTACTCTCAGTCAACAACCTAGTCTGTGAAATATCAGGTCAGTCTAAGTTCCTTCTGGCAGCCATGTCTACTCCATCTGTTTGTAGTTTCTAAGCAGATCAAACAGCATCTGTTACGTTGTTTCAGCAAACACATAGATGATGCACTTGGATTATTTTTCTAATCTGATGATTTTTTTTATATTTAGACTGTAACTGCCAGGCAAAAGTCTGCACAAATTTTAATCAACCCTACTGCTTTTGGTACAATAGGGTTCAACCCTTTATCCTTCCCATTGTCAGTTTTGGTTTTTAGGGATGAAGTCATCACCCACTGAGTGACAGCAGATTTTTATGGACAGTGGCTGTTCAGTAAGGCAGGGTTTATTCTGTTGAAATTGGTCTAATATCCTTAGACTGAATTCATCAACTTCATGTTTTGTACCAAAATGAACCATAAAAAGAAAATAAATATGCTTGGCTTGCTTGTAGGCATATTTATGGAACCAACCATGTACCCATATTAAGCATGGAACCAACATTGCATCCATATTAAAATTAAATTAAAAGTAGGGTAGAAAAAAAAAGGTAAGGTAGAAATTACACTATATGCAAAACTATGACAAGTCTGGATAATATGAGGCATTCCCCACACTTTCCCCCATTCCTTGAGCCAGTTGCTGAGAAGGTAACAGCATGGCTTTTAGCTAGGAATTGTCCTCCGGCCTAAGAGCTAGCCGTCACATCCCATCCCCCAGGCCAATGCTGGTCAATAGGAAAGGGCTAGTGCTTGCTTCAACTAGGTATAACTCTGAAACTTCCCATGGGATCTTGAGGCCATCTGCATATGCAATATAATTCAACTTCTCCCTGACCCAGTCCTGCTTCCCTCACTCTCTTAAGAGTGTTTTTCCCGAGGGCACTCCTCAGTAAATCTCCTGCATGTAGTCTCCATCTCAAAGTATTTTCCTGGGAAGCTGACCTGAAACAAACACAGTCTGATTTCCTACATAGTGCCATCAATAACTTATGAAGCATATTTAACATTCAATGACAAGAAAGATTCAGCAACAAAGAGCTTCCAGAGGACAGGAAATCCATCAATACAAAACAAAATGAGAGTTAATGGCAAAACACTGTGCAATATACACATCCAAAACAGGCAGCAGTAACCATATGAAAAAGCAAAGTGGGAATAGACAAGAGTTCTAGAGAGAAACAAGCTCCATTCAAAGCTAAGGAGGACAAGTGAGGAAGGCTGACTGAGAAACAGGAGCAGCAGTCAGTGCAATCTGCTCTTGCGGCAGCCAGAGCTCAGCTCCTCTCAGCAACGGGCCCACAGCCCCAGGCACAGACAGTCATGCGCAATGACAGACTCTAGAAATAGCTGTGCAACCAGCAAATCATAACCCAGCCTTCATAATTATAGACCAAGGGATTTTACAGATGATTTTTTAAATGTGAGCACAATCTGTCTGCATGCAGCCTTTTCTGAGATACTACTCACGGACATTATCGCTAGTGACCATGTCTACAAATAAAGTCAAGGTTTAAAAATATGTATATCTACGACAACATCCTTCTCAAGACAAGAAGCTAGAATGTATAAAATTAAAAAGGCATGTTTTATGGGGCATTTACAACTTCCCAACTGCAAATTCTGAGACGCCAAATACCGCCCAAACAGCAAGATTTCTGAAGCAGTAAATGGTCACGCTAAGCAAAGGCCAGGAAGACTAATCATAAGAAGGTGCCTAGATAGAAGGCACCTGTCTCAGTTGATTTTCCTTCCTGAGCTCTTTAGAGGCCCTTTTTGTTCTTATCATAATGAGAGGGGCTTCTAAAAGAACTCAGGAAGGAAAATCTACTGAGACAGGTGAGCCTGTGTAGCCCACTGGGTGTGCAGCAAAAAATATGTGGGTAGGAAGTGAAGACAGGGAACAAAGAAAGATAAGAAACAAGATGAAAAAAGAAAGGAAAAAAATATGTGCTAATGTGCAATAAGTCACAGCAAAGTCCTAGCTGAGTCTATTTTTTTTTTTTTTTTTTTTAAGACTAAGTTTCGCTCTTGTTGCCCAGGCTAGAGTGCAGTGACAAGATCTCGGCTCACTGCAATCTCCGCCTCCCAGGTTTAAGTGATTCTCCTGCCTCAGCCTCCTGAGTACCTGGGATTACAGGCATGGCCCCCACGCCTGGCTAATTTTTTTTATTTTGAGTTGTTAAGACTGCTCTTGAACTCCCAGCCTCAGGTGATCCGCCTGCATCAACCTCACAAAGTGCTAGGATTACAGGCATGAGCCACCACGCCTGGCGACTGAGTCTATTTCAAGGGCAACCTTAAGTAACTTTCTTTTTTTTTTTTGAGACGAAATTTCGCTCTTGTTACCCAGGCTGGAGTGCAATGGCGCGATCTCCGCTCACCGCAACCTCCGCCTCCTGGGTTCAGGCAATTCTCCTGCCTCCGCCTCCTGAGTAGCTGGGATTACAGGCACGCGCCACCATGCCCAGCTAATTTTTGTATTTTTAGTAGAGATGGGGTTTCACCATGTTGACCAGGATGGTCTCGATCTCTTGACCTCGTGATCCACCTGCCTCAGCCTCCCAAGTGCTGGATTACAGGCTTGAGCCACCGCGCCTGGCCCTTAAGTAACTTTCAATACCACTACAAAATCAGTCTTTGGAGACAAGAGTCAATGTATCAGGCAGTATATCAGAAACAATTCAAGACATAGGAGAGGACAAGAAGACAGAATAAAGACCCAAATGTATATGTAAACTCAACTGTTAACACTTTACACAAGGGAATAATGAGTGGTTAACCTAATCTTACTATAACTATATCAATAGCATCTCCAGTAAACTATTCTCAAGTAATATCTTTGTCTTCAGGTACAACTAATCCTAACACTGTTTCTTTGAGAATGTCCTGCATTGAAGCCAATCCTAACATGACTCAGGTAGGCTCCCATAAGGAAGATGGGGAGAAGACAGATAGTTTAGATGGTTCAGATAATTCAGATCGTTCAGGCAGATAGGTGATAGGGAAGAAGTAACAAGACAAGTTGGCTAAGCGCCATGAATATGTACAGCCAAGAGCTCATACATCAACACAGCCATGAGAAGACCCATGAATCAAATACTCAAAGCCAGGCTGACAAGAGCATTAGGACACTAGGTGATTAGTTCAAGCAGAGCAAGACCTGGGCAGCCATAAGGGGTAGAGACCTTAAGACCCCTGAGTGTCCTCCTGTTGCATGCCCCCTCCCCAGAGTTCCTGAACCTCCCCCAGGATCTAGAAACTACAAAGTACTGGCCCTTCAGTTGGCATCTGTTCTGACTGGTCGGTGCCCACTTTCTACTAATTGTTAAATATTTTGAGCATCACCCCTGCCAGTGCATGAATTTAACAAAAGCTATTCAGGGCCTTGGTGCAGTGGCTCATGCCTATAATCCTAGCACTTTGGGAGGCCAAGGCGAGCCAATTGCTTGAGCCCAGGAGTTCGAGACCAGCCTGGGCAACATAGTGAGACCCTGTCACTACAAAAAAATACAAAAACTTAGCTGGCTATGGTGGTGCACATCTGTAGTCCCAGATACCTAGGAGGCTGAGGCAGGAGGATCTCCTGAGCCTGGGAGGTCAAGCTGCAGTGAGCCATGATCGGGCCACTGCACTCCAGCCCTGAGACAAGATCCTGTCTCTCACACAGAGACACAAAATGCTATTCAGGCTTTGGGCTGGAGTTCCAGGCAGAATTTCAAGTCCCAAAGGTGAGCTACATTACTGAGGTAGGGAAGCAGCATTTGCCAGGCCCCCACACCAGCAGTCAGGAAATGGATGGTTGCCAAGACTCAGCATCAATCCCCAGGCATGCTAAAAAAAACAAACAACAAAAAAACATGCAGAGGCTCCTAGCACACACTGCTCTGACCAGATATTTCTCAGAAACAGAAACAGCCCACCGAGGATACATGCAGCAAAAAGGACTGATCACTTCTGCCCACTTGCCCGCTGTCTGGGGGCTAAGCCTTTGCCCTTGAAGAAATCAAATGTGTATTTGGTCTGTGTTCAAGTCTTAAATGCTTTTCTGGCAGCACATTCTCTCTCAAAATCTGCTTACTCTGAAGACACACTTAGCAAGAAAGGAGAAAACAAATTCTCATGACCTAAAATCTTCTGATAATTTATACTGAATAAAGACAGAAAGGGCAGCAGGGAAAGTCAACAGATGCAGGTTTTAAACAAAGATGGTTAATCAAAGGTTTGTGAGAAATGTTTGTGGCTAGTCTATTTTGTGGTGGCTATAGCGTTTTTCACTGTTCATTTCTGCTCTATCTTTGGCAATGCATTACATGGATATCTGCATAAACTGTGCATTAGAAGTCACCTTCTATTGACTCCTTTCCCTAAGATGACGTTATTGAATCTAGATCAATAGCTAAAAGCTTTGAAGAGATTTCTGTTACCTTCTATGACCCTCTTGCAATTATTTAGGAAAAAGCTATTAACTTTTTAACCTGGATCATATGATTCCTGTTGACTTTTCCCAGTAGACTGATTTAAAAGAAGTTTATTTCAATGTGGCTTTTTTATAGCATTTATCACAATTTGACTTATCATGGATATGAAGGGAAGGGACATGCTTCTTTTTCTTCTTTGTGTCCTTCATTGCTCCTACTTGTGTTTGAGCACAAAATAGATTCTCAATATGCTTTGGGTTTGATTTTTCCTTTTTAAAGATCTACTTGTCTGAAATTTTCAGAAAACACAAACTAGAAACTTAAATCCACCTATAATTACAACCCTCTTTTGAACCCCATAAATAAGTGTGAATGTCCTTGTTTTGTACCTTCAAATACACCCCTCTAGAGTAACCACTGTGACATTAGCGCCTATCATACTGACTTCTATAAAAATAATTTAACAAAAGGGGGATATTGTTACATATATGTTTTCTACTTTACTCTTTTTGTAACATTTTAGAAGTGCATTCTTTTTTTTTTTTTGAGATGGAGTCTTGCTCTGTCATCCAGGCTGGAGGGCATGGCGCTATCTTGGCTCATTCCAACCTCTACCTCCTGGGTTCAAGTGATTCTCCTGCCTCAACCTCCTGAGTAGTTAAGATAACAGGCATGCGCCACCATGACAGGCTAATTTTTGTATTTTTAGTAGAGACAGGATTTCACCATGTTGGCCAGGCTGGTCTCAAACTCCCGACCTCAAGTGACCCACTCACCTCGACCTCCCAAAGTGCCGGGATTACAGGTGTGAGCCACCGCAACCTCTTTTTTACAACTGAATAATTTTCCAATTTATGCATATATCATACTTTAGTTAACTATTCTACTGACTGCAATTAGGACATTTTAATTTTTTTCCAGTATAAACAGTGGAATGAACAAAATATCTTCAACTAAATCTTCTTTTCTTAGAAGTGGTATTTCCAGTCCATAGGAAAAAGTTTGAGAGATACTAGAGGTATCAAATTTGTCTCTAAAAATGTACCAAACTGGCCAGGTGCATTGGCTTTTATGCCTGTAATCCCAGTACTTTGGAAGGCCAAGGTGGGCAGATCACCTGAGATCGGGAGTTTGAGACCAGCCTGGCCAACATGGAGAAACCCCATCTCTACCAAAAATACAAAATTAGTCAGGCGTGGTGGCTCATGCCTATAGTCCTAGCTACTCGGAAGGCTGAGGCAGGAGAATCACCCAGGAGGCGGAGGTTGCGGTGAGCCGAGATTATGCCATTGCACTTCAGCCAGGGCAACAAGAACGAAACTCTATCTCAAAAAGTAAATAAATAAAAATGTACCAAATTACATTTCTAGCAACACTATGAAAGTGACTTTTTAATTCTATTATCTCCATCAACACTGGATAATATAAATCTTAATATCTGTTGCCTATGTGATTGGCAAAAACTAGTTTTAATTTGCATTATTTATTTGTAAGGTTAGAAATCATTTTATGTTTTTATAAGGCATTTTTTTCTTCTCTTAATTGTCTGTTCATATCCTTTGCTCATTTTTGTACAACTTATATGTATTATTGATTTGAGAAGTTTTCATATAATATGAATAAAATTTATTTGCTATATATGCAGCAAGCATTTTTGCCCAGGTCTTTTGCAATCTGTCTTTTCATTTTGTTGCAAATAATTTTAGAATTCTTTTATTCAAACCTGCCAATCTTTTCCTTATTGACTTTAAAATTTTTGTTTGTCCTAGAAAGCTTCTCCCAACTGCAAAATTATAAAACATTCTCCTATACCTTCTATTTCTTTTTTAAATCCATTCAATGTACACTTACAATCCATCTGGAATTAATTATATGTACATTTTAATCTAACTGGAATTAATTTTTAAGTACAGTGTGAGAGACACGACTAATTTTATGTCCTGCCAAATGGGTGACATCATCTATTGAACTATCCTTTCTCCAGTGAATCTATTTTACTCTTATTTTTATTTTTGAATGTGTTAACTTTTTATTACAGAAAATTCCTAAATATAGAAAGATTTTAAAAAGAACCCTAAGTACCCATCACCCAACTTTAACAACTATCAGTGCCTATTAATTTCAAATGCCCATCTTTATCATTTACTAAACTCCTACATATATTTAGAGATATATATATTTGAACCAGACAAGGTGTCTCACACCTGTAATCCCAGCACTTGGAGAGGCCGAGGCAGGCAGATTACTTGAGCCCAGGAGTTCGAGACCAGCCTGGCCAATATGGTGAAAACCCATCTCTACCAAAATACAAAAATTAGCCAGGCATGGTGGCATGCACCTGTAATCCCAGCTATCTGGGAGACAAAGGCAGGACTATTGCTTGAACCTGGGAGATAGAAGTTACAGTGAGCTGAGCTCATACCATTGCACTCCTGCACTACAGCCTGGGTGATGGAGTGAGACTCTGTCTCCAGGAAAAAAAAAAAAGGATATATATATCTAAACACTCTGCTCTGAACCACTTAATCAATGTGGCTATTTTTACAGCAATTATATAAACACATAAAAATTTTGATTAAAACAACAAAAATATAGACTCTTTACACTGCATTGTACAGAGGTAAAAAGTATAGTAAGATACAGGCTGGCTACTGTAACAAAGAGATCCAAAAGGACAGCTATTCAAATAAGATAAAGAACCCAGGATCCAAAGGATCCAAGAACCCAAGATCCGATTGTATCACTGCTCAGTCTTCCCTGCCAGTATTACTTGCCCACAGGGTTGAAGCTAGCTTACCACCACCATTCCTTCCCAGGCATGAGAAGAAAGGGGCTGTGGAAGGCACGCTGCTCTCTTTTAAGTACTTGACCTAGAATATGTATATATCACCTCCTCTTATATCCAGTCAACCACAACTTAGCCATAGAGTCACACATAGGTGCATGAAAAGCTGGGAAATGAAGTCTCTACCTTGCTCACCATGTGCCCAGCTACAACCAGGGCATTTTTATTACAAAAAGAAGAAAAGAATAATCCTTAGAAGAAATTCATAGTCTCTACTACAGTGAGCAACCGTTAAAAATTTTTTGGATCACAGAGTTTCATTGGTTGTCTATAAAAAGTACTTCAAAGCACTGCCAAATTTAAAAGGGAATTATGCAGCTTTATTTTATAGAAAGACAAGACTTCCAAAATTACTAACTTTCAGTAACAGCAAGATGCCATCAGCAGCATTTTTCTTTTCTTTTTCTTTCTTTCTTTCTTTTCTTTTTCTTTTTTTTCTTTTTTTTGAGACAGGGTCTTGGTCTGTCACCCAGGCTACAGTGCAGTAGCACTATCACCAATCACTGCAGCCTCCACCTCCTGGGATCAAGTGATTTTCCTACCTCAGCCTGCAGAGTAGCTGGGACCACAGGAACACACAACCACACCCAGCTACTTTTTTTTTTTTTTTTCCATAAAGACAGCGTTTCCCCATGTTGCCCAAGTTGATCTGGAACTCCTCTGCTCAAGAGATGGGATTGGCCGGGCGCGGTGGCTCACAAGGTCAACAGATCGAGACCATCCTGGTCAACATGGTGAAACCCCGTCTCTACTAAAAATATAAAAAATTAGCTGGGCATGGTGGCGCGTGCCTGTAATCCCAGCTACTCAGGAGGCTGAGGCAGGAGAATTGCCTGAACCCAGGAGGCGGAGGTTGCGGTGAGCCGAGATCGCGCCATTGCACTCCAGCCTGGGTAACAAGAGCGAAACTCCATCTTAAAAAAAAAAAAAAAAAAGAAAGAAAACCAATTGACACCAAGAAAGATAAAAATTTGCTAGTAAATTTTATTTTTGAATAACTTCGCATAATCAATGGATAAACTTGAAAAACAAATGTCGTGATTAGGAAGGGTAATTATCAATGCGTTTCTTCCATTTGAATCTTTTTTGAGATAGCAATGACTATAAACAAATATCAAAATAAACTGACCTTAAAACCAGACATTGAATTACTAAGTCACATAGTGTTAAACAATTTTTTAAAAAAATAATGAAGCATGTTTAACTACATTTTTCTTATGTTGAAATTTGTTTTACATAATATTTCAGAATAGGTATATATATATAATTGATATATAAATACATATATATATATTTGAGTGTCCATACTTAAGTTTATTTTACTGGCGGGTGTGCAATCAAAAATGTGAAGACCACTGGCAGAAAAAAATCCTTTTGTTATTACGTATATTTATCTTCGACACATAAAAGAGGAAGAAAAATCTAAATGGACTGTAATCATAGAAGATACAAAAGAGGGTAGGAGAAAGATATAACATGAAAAAAGGTTCTAGGCACAGAGACTCTGGACACATAGCCACCATTAAATGCTGCACCACAGCACTGAATTATTACTATATTGCTGTTCATTTATGAAACTATTTCCTTAAATATATACATATACATAAATATGTATCCTTTCTCCATATATATAGATATCTCCCATTAAAATATATATGTAAGTTCCCATTCCCATTAACTATTAAAATCTCTGTTTTCCCATGCACTGATTTAGTTCGCACACCCATTTCCAGAAGTATATTCCTTATGTTAAAAAGGGCTGTGTGGGTACTGTTAAGTTCTATCTAACCCACAACAGGTCATTCCTATATTTTTCAGATTATTCTAAGAAATAGAAAAAGATTTTTAAAAAATTCTCATCAGGCCAGCCATGGAGCTGCAGCACCCTTCATGCCCTCCTCACCTTACCTACGTCATGGTTCAGTTCTTGCCTTGATTTAGTTTGGGCAATGTGGTTGGAATGTATCTAGCTCAGACCTATGGCATACCATACCACACCTGGCTAAAAAACTTGAAATTAAAAAGGACTTGCATGCCAAGAAGGTTGGAGCCTAGTTCATGAGGCACCGCCTCATACATACACTGATTTGCTGTTCTTGATGCTTGCCTCCATTAGCATCTGTACCAAAAGCTTTTGTTTTCATCTGTAGCCTCAATGACTTTCTTTTTTGCTAGACCCTCTTTTTTTTTGCCTTAGAGCAAGCAAAATGGGGCCCTAATATGAGAAGTACCCTTCCATTTTCAATATCCTCACCTCTTCCATGTCCTCCTTTCAGCTGTGTAAGGGGTTTTATGACTGGAATTATGGTGCTAGATTAGTAAATATGACTTTTAATAAGTAGTTTCTTCTTTATTGTTTGGGATTTTTACTACCTTTTGTTGAAAGAAAAATGGATGAGTTTTGTATAGCTGGTCAGATACATATAATGCTAATTTCACAGTTTAAAAATTATAGTGGGTGCTTGTTAAGCATTTACTAAATTTCACTGTTTCAAAGTAATTAAAATTAATATCCAGAAGCCAAAAACACCTATAGATTCATGTTAAGATGACAGCACAACCTAAAAACAAAACTTGATAAATTCAAGTAAAGAAACTATGCATCAATCTAACATGTTTTAAAGTCCGAAATAAAATCTTGCCAAAATTATCACAGTAAGTTAAAATAATAATATTCCAAGAAACCAAGGCTGATTCAATAGGGAACTCATTACTGTAATTCAGTTATAAATTAAAGGAGAAATAATTATATAGAAAGGTACATCAAAAATTCCTTTAAATTTTAAAAATTCAATTAAATTCAGGAGAAAGTATTGATTTTAAAATTAAGTAAAATAAGAATAGAAGGAAATTGCCTGAATCTTTAAAAGATTACCTAACAGGAATTTCTTTTCTGGGACTTGTTGATTTTTTTTCCTTAGCTTTTCTGATCACTGACAGAGACAGTGATCAGAAAGTACATTTTCGGGTAGTTCTTTATTTTTTTCCTAGATTAGATGGAGACAGTAGATGCTGGTAAACCGGTTCTCTGGAAAAAAAAAATTCCTGATGTAGAGTGTATTAAAGTTCTCCAGAGAAACAAAGCAGATAAGGACCTGGGTCAGACAATCTGGAGGCTGGCTAATCCAAATCTATAGGATGGGCCAGTGGTTCAGGAGTTACAAGTAGAGCCAATGTTTTAGTCCAAAGGCCATTGGGCAGGAAGATCCAATGTTCCAGTTGAGGTCTGAAGGCACCAAGTATAAAATTCTCCCTTACTCAGGGGAAGGTCAGTATTTTTATTTTATTAAGGCCTTCATCAGATTGGATAAAATCCAGCCACATTATGGAAGGCAATCTACTTTACTCAAATCCACCAATTTAAATGTTAATCTCATCCCAAAACACCCTCCCTATGGCCAGGAGCAGTGGCTCATGCCTATAATCCCTACACTTTGGGAGGCAAGGTGGAGGATCACTTGAGGTCAGGAGTTGGAGACCAGCCTGGCCTACATGGCAAAACCCCATCTCTACTAAAGATACAAAAATTAGCAGGGTGTGGTAGTACATGCCCGTAGTCCCAGCTACTTGGGAGGCTGAGGCAACTGAATCACCTGAGCCCAGGAGGTGGAGGTTGAAGTGAGCCGAGATCACACCATTGCACTCCAGCCTGGGCGACAGTACGCCATGGCCCAGCCAAGTTGACACATAAAATTAACCATCACATAGTGCTTGCCAAGATTCAAAATTCGTGGTGTAAACACTCCCCATCGTGGCCATGATATCACTGAATGCAGAGTTGGAAAGATAAGCATGTAACTGGCCATCCCTAGCTGATACAGCTTCCTATCAGATAGCTCTCCCAAGAGAACCAGTTATATGCATATCTATACCCAGCTCCAGCTCACCAATGGATGGAGACTGATGTTACATATTTTTTAATATTTATATTTATGCTTATCTGTATGTATATATACATACACACACAGTTCAGCTTTTCTGTGTTCAAAGATAGCCTGAGGACAGTTTTAATACTCTTAAGAAAATCTGAGAGCATGGTATCTTGCTGATACAAGCAATTATATTGGTTTCTTCTCAGCTTTGGTCATCTTAGATTTCTACTAATACTCTCTTGTGATGAGGAAAATTTTACTAAGGTAGTAAATTAAGCATATATAGAGAGCTAGTCTTTTCTGGTACTAAAAACATACAAAGTCATCATTTCTAATTTTTATCATTTCTAATTTCTAATTTCTTCTTTCAAAAGAAGTCCATACTTCTTTTTTTTTCTTTTGAAATATATATATATTTCTTAAGATGGGGTTTCACCATGATGGCCAGGCTGGTCTTGAACTCCTGACCTCAGGTGATCCACCCACCTCAGCCTCCCAAAGTGCTAGGATTACAGGCGTGAGGTGATCCACCCACCTCAGCCTCCCAAAGTGCTAGGATTACAGGCGTGGGCCACCATGCCCGACCACAAATGCTTGCTTTAAAAAAAGTATTTCTTTAATAAGATAGGAGGAAGAGGATCAGGACATTCCATCTCATGCCAAATTTTGATGGAATTGGCTAACATCACATTAGTGTTGTTTTTTTTTTTCCATGGGGATTAAAAATCATCTATTTGAGTACCTCCATGGTCAGCCCATTTAAAAAGCTTTCTTAGCATAATAATGCTAGGCCAATCAATTATTTTTTAAAAACATACAGTCAAAATAACATTAATAGGAAGTATATGACTTTTCTCACCTAGACCCTCTGGAGATTGGCAAAGTCAGTAGTCAGGAATTAATGCACCTTCTGCCCCTGGCAGAGATGGCAGAAACAGGGAAAAGAGATAGGCACCCATATTGACTTACAGGTAAAAATTGGCCTTCCTTTATCTCTACATTTTGAGTAGGAAAAGGATCACAATGTTTATATAGTTCAGAATAATTTTGGTGGCTAAAGCAGTTCCAAAGAATTCTAAATTCCTCTTTGTCTTCCAAACACAGCTTGCCAATTAAAATTTTTCCAGCAGCTTAAGATGGGAAAACATTCAAGCTAAACATAATCCCAAGCTCTTTTTATATTTATACTTTTCAAGTGGAAGCATCATGGAAATAGGCTTTATTTCCCTCAGCCCCCTCAATTTAATCCTCTGCTTTCAGGTCATCTTATCTCTCAACGAATCTATTTTTAGCATCCTTCATTAATCCCTTTGATTCCCTTATCTCTACTATCATCATCTCCTAAAGCAGGACATAATTTCCTGATGCAGGAAGAATAAACCCAAATTTTCTGACCCTAAAGCTGAATTGCTATAAAACTATCAGAGGATTTTAGACTTTCATAGCCTTGACAACTGTCTTTCTAACTTATTCTGATGCAGGTCTCCTGAGTAAGCAGATTTAGAAAGTGTATTGCCAGAAAAGCATCCACAATGTGAACATAAATCAAATATAAATTAGGTTCACTCTGAATGAAAACACTATGTTTACTTTTCATATACTATAATTGGATTTAAAAAAAACTTTTTAGCATCTGAACATGCCTGGAGCATGGTACCATAGTTCCTACAGAGTCCATTTATCCATTTGCCACTCATCTTTCTTTCTCTCCACTTTTTGTTGGGTCTCATTTATTCAATCATTCAACGAATATATTTTGAAACCTATTATGTATACAGCATTGAGCTAAGCATTAGAAACAAAAGAGAATAAACATGCAATTCACCCTGAGTAGCAACCAGCCTGGTGACGGAGACAGGCTTTTAAGTAAATAATGTAATGATGGTAACATGATGGAAGTAAGCTCAGGAGACAGGGGAAATTGAGAAGGTGGTCAGTTCATGAGGGGAAGGAGGAACCACTGTGTGAGGGAAGCCAAGGCCATCGCTTCTAAAACCAGTGAGGATTCAACAGGGACAAAGTCAAGGCAAGACTTGCTGGCCAGAGAGAGGAGGATGCATGAAGGCACTGAAAATGAATGATGAGCTAGGCAGCTAGAGATAAGTTCACAATAACAAGGTGTTATTCCACCTTTTCTTTTACTCACACTAAAGGTAGTTAGCTAGTGACCCTCTTTTTTTGTTTTTGTTTTTGTTTTTTTGAGATGGAGTTTCACTCTTGTTACCCAGGCTGGAGGGCAATGGCGCAATCTCGGCTCACCACAACCTCCGCCTTCTGGGTTGAAGTAATTCTCCTGCCTCAGCCTCCCGAGTAGCTGGGACTACAGGTGCACACCACCATGCCCAGCTAATTTTTGTATTTTTAGTAAAGACGGGGTTTCACTATGTTGACCAGGATGGTCTCGGTCTCTTGACCTCGTGATCCACCCGCCTCGGCCTCCCAAAGTGCTGGGATTATAGGCGTGAGCCACCGCTCCCAGCCGACCCTCTTTTTTTTTTTTAAGAGGAAGGCTGGAGGCTCCCTAAGGTTCCCAAGCGTTGCGTGTATTAAGTCTGTGTATGTCAATGGGAGGATATGCTCTCCTCAAGCTGGTATGCTTATGCTTCACCTCAGGAATACATGTACTTGAAGAAATTAGAAGGCAGAAGGGACACAAAACAGTATCAGGACCCAAGACTCTGCCAAGAGCATATTCATAATTCTGCTATGAAAATGCAAATATTTATTTGCAGAGTTATACCTCCAAAAACAGTATCAGTAGGTAACTTCAGCAGAGACTGGCAACAGAATAGGAGAGGAAAGAGGGAGAATTAATTAGACACTTATGTACAATAATTAAAGGATAAAAAGGGCACCAGAGACATGCTGCCTATTTCACAGTTTGGTCTGAACTAATGCTGGTAGCCACAAAAGCTTTTTCGAAGTAGCCCAGCTGATGCAGGACACGCGAACATCATTTTATCTTAGTCATTTCTGTATTTGTTTGATGAAATAGGTTTCCCATTACATGATACCAAACTAGTACCAGTCCCAGAGTCTCATAAAGCAATGCTACCAAATCTTAAAAAAATAAAAACAAGACAAAACAACAACAAAAGCCTGCAAATGTTAAATGCCAAATGCTATTTGAACTGTTCCAGAGATGAGCAAAAATATGTAAAATCCAAAGGTTTTATAAAGCAAATACAACATTGAAAGAGAAACCTGACATGGATTTCCCCAAAAAAGAAAAATTAAGACCAATCTCAGGTATAAATATTAATACAAAAATTCTAATTACAATATCAGCAAGTAGAATCCATAGCAGATTAAAAGAACACAATATAATGAAGGGAGATTTGTTATAGAAATTATAGAAGTGTCTAAGGTTAGAAAAGTTCCTATTATATTTCATAACTCTAAAAAGAAAAACCATACAATCACCCCCTTTGACACAGAAAAACATTAGGAAAAAATGAGCAAAATGATCTTGATAAAAATGTTTAATAAAATAGGATTGCATGAGTCATTCAGGATTGGGTCCTTTCAGGAAAACAGAAAGAACATCGGATATTTCAACAGAGGGGATTTAATAAAGGGAATTGTTTCAACCAGTATTAGAGAACTAGAACAGCAAAACTAGGACACTGAGGAACCTACAGACAATAAATGCAAGGAAGCAGCTGCCACCTCTAGTTCCTTTTTTGAAAGGGAAGAGATTAGGTTACAAGATCATGGGAGCTCAAAGGAAGGGCCCCACAAAGCTGAGGCTCAGACCTGTGAGGGGACACTGCTCAGCTGCTATTAGTTCTTTAGGAGCTCAGAGGAGGAAAGGGCCTCTAAGCTAGGCCTCATACCACTGAGGTGGGGACACTGCCTAGCTGCTGCTTGTACCTACAAGGTGGAGTGATGAGGCTGGCTCTGGTAATCTAGAAAAACACATACATAGAGCTGAGGGGTAAGATACTCCTACTGGGGCACCTCTGATAGGAAGAGCAAGGGAGACAGGAAGTGCTTCTCCCTCCCTCCCCTTTCCAAGGGCTCCCTCTAGCACCCCCTACAGACAGAGCACACCAGAGAATGCTGTCAAAAGAGTCTGGGAACCGTAGTCTGCAGAGTTCCAGCCCCAACACTAGGGAGTATAGAATAGAAGCGGGAGGTGAAGCCAGAAGACCAAGACTAAATGACCAGCACAGATTTATCTCAAGCCAAAAGCCCATTTAATGTTCATTAAGGAAACACCAGAGATATTCCCAATAAAGTCAGGAACAAGAAAAAGGTACTCACTCTAATTTCTATTATTTAACATTTTGCTGGATGTCCTAGCCAACACAATTATACAAGAGAAATAAATAAAAGGCAAAAGTTGGAAAGGAGCATATATGATAATCATTATTTGCAGATGTTATGTTAGTATACTTGGAAAACCCAAGAGATTCTACTAAAATAAAACCCGCAACAAACAGTAACATAAGTTAGCAGATTATAAGCTTTAGATAATGAAACCAATAGCTTCACATATAGAAACTACAAACAGAAGACATAATTTTTAAAAAGACCCGTTTTAATCACAACCAAATAAAATAGATATAACCTTTTATATCCTAGATATAACCTTTACAAGAAATGTGCAAGAAAATACATGAGAGAACTTTACCAAAAAAGAAAAGTTAAACTAACAGAAAAGTATACCTACTGATATGAAAACTCAAAATCATAAATATTCCATTTTTTACTGGCTGCCTTTCCCAAAATAAAGAAAATAAATAAAAAATAAAATAAATATTCTATTTATCCTTTTTCACATTTACCATGTTCAATAAAAATACTGACTTTTTTTCCTTGGAAATTAGACGACCCAATTTGAATATCCACATGGGAATAAAAAGAACACAGCTAAAAGAGTATACCAATAAGGGAGGACTAGAACATATTACAAAGCCTCAATAATTAGAATAAACCATTATAAATGGTCATGTGACAATATTTACCAAAATTGAAATATGTAAACATTTGATTTCATAATTCTCCTTCTGGGAATTCATCCCACAGATAACATTTGCACACATGTAAAAGGCTAAGGTTTTACATTTCAGCATTGATAGTAATAATAAAAAATTAGAAAAATCCCAAATACATTAATAGGTGGGTGGTTAGCTTGATTATGTTCATGCATCCAATGGAATACTATGTACCTATAAAATGAAGTAGAACATTCTATATGGAAAGTTCTTCAAGATACATGAAGTGAATAAAACAAGATGCGAAACAATGTACACAATATACTACTAACCGTATAAAAAGGGGAAAATAAAATATATTTTTATTTCCTTGTGTATGAAAAAATAAATAATGAAAAAATTTACGAGAAACTAAGAATAGTCATTACTTAGGAGATTTCTTGTTCCAAAAATGAAAAACAAGAATAAAATAAAGAATTCTCACTGATATACTTTAATACTTTTATATGCTTTGATTTTTGAATCATGTAAATGTTTTATCTTTTCAAAAATCAAACAAATAAAAACAATAACAGCAAAGGCTGCCACACTAAATTTTTAATCTCCCAATTTACCCTTTCATTCTACACAAAACATACATAAAATGTTAATAAACCCAATTTACCTTTAATTCTATATAAAACGCATAGAAAACTCTCGGATAAATGCAGGTATAGCCAAAGAAGAGAAAAAAAGAAGTATCAAGAGAAGAAGAGAAGAAAAGAAGCATCAAGAGAAGAGAAGCATCAACACTAAATTCAATGAATGACTCAGTTCTTATCTGATCACCCATCACTGTAAGATAAAGGAATTGAAAAGAGAACTCCTCAAAGGTAGAGACAAGTCTTATTCAACTTGATTGTATTCCGTTTAAGTTTCTGACAGAAGCTCCTCTCAGTTGGATTAATACAACCATGCCCTTCAGAACTAAGGGCCCAAAGTGAGCTGGCCTCCAGGATCTGGTAGTTGTGTATGGGTAAGGACACCAACAGGTAAGGCAGGTGATGATGGTTTGCAGGCCTCTGGCCTTATCTTACAGATCTCAGTGCCTAGTCCATAGGCCTATGCCATATTTTGTTTTTTTAGGGCCCTAACTGAGATCTACTATTTTAAAATAGTTGCAGCAAAGATAGTACCTAGATTCAAGCTGTTGAAAAGATCTAAGGCAAGAATTAATAACATCGAAGAAGGGACAGCCTGAAGGAAACTCAGGCATTTTTCCTCACTTTTTACCAGCAGCCTGTCTTATGCATAAACTGTCTTCTTAAAAACACACAAAAAAGGCCGGGCGAGGTGGCTCACATCTATAATCCCAGCACTTTAGGAGACTGAGGCAGGTGGATCATGAGATCGAGACTATCCTGGCTAATACAGTGAAACCCTGCCTCTACTAAAAATACAAAAATTAGCCAGGCATGGTGGCGGATGCCTGTTGTCCCAGCTACTCGGGAGGCTGAGGCAGGAGAACCGCTTGAACCTGGGAGGTGGAGGTTGCATCAAGCTGAGATCAAGCCGCTGCACTCCAGCCTGGGCAACAGAGTGAGACTCCATCTCAAAAATAACAACAAACAAGCAAAACACACACACACACACACACACGATGAAATGTACAGGAATCTCATGAGAAACTGGATGTCAGGGCCCAGAAACTAAAATATAAGATTAGAAATCTTTAGTTTTGTCTTCCTTTTTATGTATAATATTCAATAACAGAGTTCCAGAATTCCATACAGTTCCTTGCTTTTCCTTGTTTTCCTACCAATGAAACAGATTCTAGATGAGCTTAAACTCAGAAAGTATCCACTTGAAGCTAGGAAATTTCCTCTTTCTGGCTTATCTGATTTTTAATATCTTTATGTGAAGTGAATAGCTGTATGAGACCTAATTTCCCATACCAGCATTAGCAGTAATTTTTCTAGTGTTCATTCATTTGTATAAGAAAGATATGAAAAAGCAATAAAATACTAAAATAATTGCACAAATGCTGCTGAACAAAGACAGCAATGTTGCTGAAACCAGTTCCAGGCAGTCAGCTTGCAGAATATTCCTTTGTCATGAATGCATGACATAATCTAAAACCCTTGCATGAAAACATGTTTAGAATGGCATTAATATACTATGTGAAAGAGAAGTTATACACACAGTCAGAAATTTGAACACCAAATCACTCACTTATATTGTGGAATTTAAAATACAAACACTTCACGCTGCCTCACTTTCATTTATATAGCCTGGCATAAATTAGGTTGAAGTGATAATCCCCTAATTATATCTAACTGCTTTTCTCAGTATAGAAATGGTATTTTGATTGGAGTTGAGGGTAGAAGTTTGGGAAAGAAAGGTAAAGGATATTTTGGAAGCTCAGGGGCTGATATGGTTTGGCTCTGTGTTCCCACCCAAATCTCATCTTGAATTGTACTCCCCTAATTCCCAGGTGTTGTGAAAGAGACCCAGTGAGAGATAATTTGAATCATGGGGGTGGTTTCTCCCAGACCATTCTCTGGGAGTGAATAAGTCTCACTAGATCTGATGGTTTTATCAGGGATTTCTGCTTTTGCATCTTCCTCATTTTTCTCTTGCTGCCACCATGTAAGAAGTGTCTTTCGCCTCCCACCATGATTCTGAGGCCTCCTCAGCCATGTGGAATTGTAAGTCCAGTTAAACCTCTTTTTCTTCCCTGTCTTGGGTATGTCTTTATCAGCAGTATGAAAATGGACTAATACAGTAAATTGGTACCAGTACAGTGGGGCATTGCTGAAAAGATACCTGAAAATGTGGAAGCGACTTTGGAACTGGGTAACAAGCAGAGGTTGGAACAGTTTGGAGGGCTCAGGAGAAGACAGGAAAATGTGAGAAAGTTTAAAACTTCCTAGACACTTGCTGAATAGCTTTGACCAAAAGCTTGATACTGATATGGACAATAAGGTCCAGGCTGAGGTGGTCTCAGATGGAGATGAGACACTTGTTGGGAACCGGAGCAAAGGTGACTCTTGTTATGTTTTAGCAAAGAGACTGGCAGCATTTTTCCCCTGCCCTAGAGGTTGGTGAAACTTTGAACCTGAGGGAGTTGATTTAGGGTATCTGGACCAAGAAATTTCTAAGCAGCAAGGCATTCAAGAGGTAATCTGGGTGCTGTTAAAGACATTCAGTTTTATAAGGGAGGCAGAGCATAAAAGTTCAGAAAATTTGCAGCCTGACAATGTGATAGTATAGAAAAACCCATTTTCTGAGGGAAATTCAAGCCAGCTGAAAAAATTTTTGTTAATCACCAAGACAATGGAAAAAACGTCTCCAGGCTATGTCAGAGGTCTTCACGGCAGCCCCACCCATCACAGGCCCTAGGAGAAAATGGTTTCACATGCTGTATGCAGCCTAGGGACTTGGTGCCCTAACATCCCAGGTGCTCCAGCTGAAAGGGGCCAACATAGAGCTCAGGTTGTGTCTTCAGAGGGTGCAAGCTCCAAGCCTTGGCAGCTTCCACATGGTATTGAGCCTGCAAGTGCACAGAAGTCGAGAATTGGGGTTGGGAAACCTCTGCCTAGATTTCAGAAGATACATGGAAATGCCTTGATGCCAGGCAGAAGTTTGCCGCAGGGGCAGGGTACTCATGGAGAACCTCTGCTAGGGCAGTGAAGAGGGGAAATGTGGGGTTGGAGCCCCCACAAAGAGTCCCTACTGGAGCACCAACTAGTGAAGCTGTGAGAAGAGGGCCACCGACCTCCAGACCCCATAATGGTAGATACTGACTGCCTACACTGTTTGCCTGGAAAAGCCACAGACACAAGCCAGCCTGTGAAAGCAGCTGGGAAGGAGACTATGCCCTTCAAAGCCACAGGGGTGGAGCTGCCCAAGACCATTGGAACCCACCCTGTGCATCAGCATGACCTGAAATTGAGTCAAAGGAGATCATTTTGGAGCTTTAAAATTTGACTGCCCTGCTGGATTTCGGACTTGCCTGGGCCCTTGTAACAACTTTGTTTTGGCCAATTCCTCCCATTTGGAAGTACTGTATTTACACAATACCTGTACCCCCATTGTATCTAAGAAGTAACTAGCTTGTTTTTGATTTTACAGGCTCATAGACAGAAGAAACTTGCCTTGTCTCAGATGAGACTTTGGACTGTAGACTTTTGGGTTCATGCTGAAATGAGTTAAGGCTTTGGGGAACTGTTGGAAATGCATGGTTTTGAAATGTGAGGACATGAGATTTGGAGGGGCCAGGGGTGGAATGATATGGTTTGGCTCTGTGTCCCCAAATCTCATCTTGAATTATACTCTCATAAATCCTACATGTTGTGGGAGGGACCCAGTGGGAGATAATTTGAATCATGGGGATGGTTTCCCTCAGATTATTCTCATGGTAGTAAATAAGTTTCATGAGATCTGATGGTCTTATCAGGGGTTTCCCCTTTTGCTTCTCTCTCATTTTCTCTTGCCACCACCATGTAAGTACCTTTCTCCTCCTGCCATGATTCTGAGGCCTCTCTAGCCATGTGAACTTTAAGTCCAATTAAACCTCTTTTTATTCCAGAAAAACTCTTCTAAACCCAGTCTCAAGTTTGTCTTTATCAGTAGCATGAAAATGGACAATACAGGGGCATTTAAGGGAAGGGCAAACCTAAGTAATACTTTGACCAAGGTCTTCTGGGAAGCCACAGAACAGGCATGGGAGGAACGGGCAGCTGGGAGGCAAGAAAAGGGTGGGAGAGAAGGAGGAAGGAAAAAAGCAGAATTAAAGTTCAACTACTTTGTGTTTTCTCAGATATGCCTGGTGACTCTAATTAGTTTACTCACTTGAATTCCATTCCTATACACATCAAATATTTAGCCAATGTCAAATATTCAACAAATAGTAAGTGCCTATTCCATGCCAGATGCCAAACAAGACAAAAATGACATACTACCTGCCTTGGTGTGTAAGTCCCCACATCTGGTGCCCTCATCCAGTCCCAGAGTGAGATGGAGCAGGGACATTTCTTAGGGGTCTGTGGATCCCAAGCATAGAAATAACGGAAAATCTTTAGTTCCTTCAAGGGAATTTCCAGGCACCTAGCTCTCCCTGAATCTTAACATATGTTCCTGAGTTATTTTTCAGAAACCTCGACCCTCACCAAACAGCATGTAGAGCTCAGATGTTGAGATTCACTCGTGGCTGGCAAAATATCACAGAAGTAGTAGGGAAAGTTAGAAGATTATAGTCTCAAACCTTTTGGAAGGTTGAAAGGTTTTAATGGAACTAGCTGAAGGCAGCCAGTTCATTATGTTAGAATTTTAAGTCATAAGGTGAGATTAGGATAATAAAGCTTCCCCAGTTAAGTCTGTTTACCCCTCATTCCTTTGTCCCATTCTAATTTGTTACTCACGTAAACTTTGTGCTGGATGGTCCTCTCACGGAGAGATCAAAGGGGAATTAATGGTGTTTATTTTGGGACCCTGGACCAAGACCTTTTATCATTCGTAAAACTACACTTTTAACCATGTTAATTATCCACAAGCATGTTGACTTAGAACCTCTGTTATTAAATCTATACTGCATAAATGTGAGGAGCAGCAGCAAGTGGTGGTCAGTTAGCTGCAATCGCCCTCTGAAAGTAGCTGACGATCATCCCTAGCCCACTCAGATTCACTGTATTCTAGTGTGTGTGAGTGCATTCATTCATCCAGTCATTAAGTCAGGGTCTGCAGGACAGACCTCCACAGGTGGTGATCAACGTCTCACTCAGATAAGGGGAAACTGAGGACTGATCTCTGACCACTTCTCTTTGCTCTAAATTTCTTCCTGATGGGTGTGGAAGAAGTCACACCACAAACTAGAGCTAACAATCTTTTCTGCTGGCCCAAATCTTAAACAAATTTCCTTAACCAATTGCAAATCAGAAAATCTTTGAACCAACCTATGACCTGCCCCCAATTCAAGATATCCCACCCTTTTTAGGCCAAACCAATGTGTAACCTCCACATATTGATTTATGATTTTGTCTGTAACTTCCGCTTTCCTAAAATTTCACCATGCCTTTTAAGAACTGGACTTGAGGAGGTTGGGTCCCTAAGCATAAGCTGCCCTATTCTCCTTGCTTGGCACCCTTTCTTAAATATTCAATAAATGCCCTCCTTTCTTCCACTGCAAACTTCAGTGTGCCTTACCGCACAATGTGAGCAGGCCCCAGTTCAGTTCCATAACAAGAGGGGAGAATGTCCAGGAAGACTAAGGGAGGAATATGCGATAAAGGAAGAAAATGATGTTTAATCCTCATTTTTAAGTAGAAATGGGAGTTTGCCGCAACAACAACAAAAGTAGAATAGAGGGATTCCAGCATGAGCAATGGCATGAAAACAGAATGGGTCAGGGGACCAAACAGCTGGGTCTCCTTTGAGTTTAGAGTAAACATTAGAGGTATGTGGAAGCTGATACCAAGAAAGGGTGTGCTTATCCTGTAAGCAACAGGAAGCCATTAAGCAAGGAAAGGCCATTAAGCAAAAGGAGTGGAAGATGAGATCTGATTTTAGATAGCTTACTCTGCCAACAGTATAATAAAAAGTGAACTGAAACCCAGAGCCAAGGAAACCGGATAACAGGCTTTTGTAAGAGCCAGATCCTATGCTGTCTCTGGCTTAGGGGCTTTTACATTTGTCACAGTTACATTTTATTTTATTTTGTAGATATGGGGGTCTCACTATGTGGCTCAGGCTGGTCACAAACTCCTGGCTCCTAAAAATCTTCCTGCCTCAGCCTCCCTAGTAGAACATTTTATTTAATTAGATGCTACTCATCTTTCCAGCTATTGCCTTCACCAGGTGACTGCAATATATCCTCCAAACAGGGACACTTTTTAAGACTGAAGGAGAACAGTAACCAGATGGGATGTTAAAAAAACAGACATAAACTCAAATTCTCCCCCTCCTCAGCCCCCACCAATGGGATGATAGAATCTGCCCATCACTGGGGGTTGTTAGCATAACACATACTTTGACCCTGGAAAAATGACAACTCTTGCTTTTCCACTTAGTTTTTTTTTTTTAATTTTGAAAGCTAGCAATAGTAAGTAACTTTTTGTTATAGTCTAGGCTTGTAAATTCTAGCACACTGCCTGTGAATGCATCAGCTCAAGAGGGAGACAGTTTACCAATTTGTCAATCATCAGCCCACTAGTACACTTTTCTATATACATACACACATACACACACACACACACACTCACACATATATACACACACACGGAGAGAGAGAGAGAGAGAGAGAGAGAATGACATGGAAAGAGAGAACGAATGCACACTAATGTCTCCATCATCAAAATAGAGAGATCATTGTTTTTGTGGACTGTCCCAGATTGGCCCACCTCTGACACTGAGGATGCCTCTAGGCTGACCCTTTCAGTAATTTCCAACTGTCTCTTTAACATATATTCAAAAAACACAAAATAATTTTAACATTATTCTTAAAAAAATATTAGGAAGCTATACATTGCTTAAAAAATATTGTAACATATTCCAAAGCCAAATATTGATATCCACTAAAAAAGTTACCTAGTGTTTCTTCGAACAACATAGGTAACAAAGGGTTAACTAAATAGAAAAAAGAAATTCTTGTTAGCTTCATGGATGATTCCCATATTGTCACCCTATCAATTGGCAGTATCTCTGTTTTCCTAAGCTACACACTCTACTTCAGCTTTAATTAAAAGGCCCGTTGCCATAGTTTCTCAGAGAACAGCTCAAGGCATGCTTGAGTCCATTATTTACTGAGGTTTCTAGAGAAATTGTAATATAGCAGTAGCCAGCCAAAATTTCCCAATTTTATCTCCCACCCAGAAGAGCTGATGATTCAGACATACAGCTAGGTAATCCAAATATTTCAAGACAGTCTAAACAGTTAAGAATGTATTTGGGATTCACTTTGGGATGCCCCCACAACCATTTTTAAAACAAGAGGCAGTCACACTCTATATCAGTCTGAAATTCTCGCAACTGCCTGCTGCCTGCTGTGTTTAGCTCACTGCAGAGTGGGCAGTAGCAGGAATATACCTATTTAACGTTCTTTTAATGATTCTTCAAAGAAGGTCACTTAGTTATTTAAAACTTGTTAATGGTCTATTGCTTCTGCTTAATTACTGCTTAATGTGAAATTTCTGCTCATTGTAAACTCATCAGTAAACATGAAGAGATACATATTGTTTTCTTTAAAATCTGCAAGTAGTTCTTTAATCTTAATCTATTTTATGTTCAGAAGTTGGAGGGAAATGCAGATATAAAGAATAATGAGACTGGACGAAAAAAGAAAAGAGAAACTTTTCCAAATGAAAAATCTATTGATGTTTGATTCCTAGAAAATTTGTATGATGGTAAAATAAATGGAGTCTTTGGTATTTCATGTGTTATATATAGCAATACACATCTCTACCATCTCTTTTTATTTATTTACCATTTATTTATTTACCATTTTACTGTCAAAATCCCACAAGATTTTCTAAATGGTAAATAAATAAAAAGAGAAAAGCAACAGGCTTGAAGTGGTTAAAGGACAGACTAATTAAAGTCAGTTCATGGTTCCAATTACAATAAAGTAGAATAAGCAGGTCTGTCATTGAACGGAGCTGTAAAACTGAACAGGATGCATTGAGCAGCTACTTGAGGATTCAGAAACGTAAACAGCAGCAGGCCAACTGAAGTAAAAAGGCCAGAATTCAAAGTATATCAAAACCAGGGGTGAGTCTGCCGTTTTTGACCTCCAGCATTCCCCAGACTGAATGCAACGCAGCAATGCAGCCTGAAACCGAGAAATGGCTACTGAGATGCAGATAGAACTCCAGAAAAAGTGCCGTAATTCTGGCTAGAGAGGTGAGAAGGGGAATTCTTAAGACTCAGAGAAGGCCGGGTGCGGTGGCTCAAGCCTGTAATCCCAGCACTTTGGGAGGCCGAGGCGGGTGGATCATGAGGTCAAAAGATCGAGACCATCCTGGTCAATTTGGTGAAACCCTGTCTCTACTAAAAATGCAAAAAATTAGCTGGGCATGGTGGCGCGAGCCTGTAATCCCAGCTACTCAGGAGGCTGAGGCAGGAGAATTGCCTGAACCCAGGAGGCGGAGGTTGCGGTGAGCCGAGATCGCGCCATTGCACTCCAGCCTGGGTAACAAGAGTGAAACTCCGTCTCAAAAAAAAAAAAAAAAAAAAGACTCAGAGAAAATGCAGAAATCACTCATTTTTTTCCTTTTCTCACAGCCCCTAAACAATCCCACAGCCAGGGCAAACTCCTATCCCTTTATGTTTGGTTTTTATCTTCCTGTGGGATGCAAGCGCAGTCATAGAAGCGTGCAACAGGGCAGGGTAACAAAAACCCCAACTTTTTGGCTAGACAAACAAAAAGGCAATCTGAAAGTAATATCAACCCTACAGAAATTAAAAGGAGCAAAAGAGAATACCATAAACAACTTTACACCAGCAAACTAGAAAACTTAGATGAAATGAACCATTTGTAGAAAGGCACAAATTACCAAAGTGACTCATGAAGAAAAAAAAATCTGAATAGGCATATAAAAAGGAAAGAAGTTGACCGGGCACGGTGGCTCATACCTGTAATCCCAGCACTTTGGGAGGTGGATCATGAAGTCAGGAGATAGAAACCATCCTGGCTAACACAGAGACAGAGAAACTCTGTCTCTACTAAAAATACAAAAAATTAGCTAGGCATGGTGGTACATGCCTTTAACACCACGCCCGGTATATTCACAGAATGAAATACTATTAAGCAATACAAATGAACAAACTGCTGATACATAGTACAACACAGATAAACCTCAAAAACATTCAGCTACATGAAAGAAGCCAGATGGGAAAGACTACATATTATGTGATTCTGCTTATATGCAATGTCCAGGAAAGGCCCTATCTACAGATACTGAAAGCAGCATAGGGTTAGGGATTGAAACAGAGATCGACTGCAAACAGGCATGAGAAATCTTTGGGGGAAGATGAAAAATATTCTAAAACTAGAAATTAAACACCTCAATTTTTTTCTCTTTTTTTGAGACAGGTTCTTGCTCTGTTGCCTATGCGAATGCAGTGGCATGATCATAGCTCACTGCAGCCTCAAATTCCTGGGCTCAAGTGATCCTCCTTATCTCAGCCTCCCAAGTAACTGGGACAATAGGGACATGCCACCATGTCCAGCTAATTTTTTTATTTTTTGTTTCATTATGTTGCCCAGCCTGGTCTTGAACTCCTGTCCTCAAGCAACCTGCCTGTGTCGGCCTCCCAAAGCCCTGGGATTACAAGTACAAGCCACAACACCCAGTCTGAAATTTTTGAAAAACTAAGGCCTATTAATGCCATTTCTTACAGTTTGTACGAACAAAAAAAAGAAAGAAAGAAAGAAAAACTAAGGCTAAAAATGTCTGATAGAAGTAATTTCCACACATATTAAAGCCAAGAAATTAGAAAAGACTGTCCAGAGAAAAGAATAGAAGAAGCTTACCATGAATACTTTAGGGATAGCAGACAGCAGCAAACCAAAAATAAATCAAAAGATTACCTATGGTAGATTGCAAAAGTGGCCACAATACTAGGCAACTCCTCCCATCAGCACTCAGCTTCTCTACCTGCTATGACTTGCTTTAGCCAAAACAGTATGTTAGTAGAGGCACTATAGTAGCCCAGAGACCAGACTTCAAGAGGTCTCATGGACTTCCACTCTTGCTGCTTTTGGAATCCAAATTTAACCACATATGAAGCAACCCAGGTTGGCTTACTGGAAGAGGAGAGACCATGTAGAGGAAAACCATGAGTCAGCCAGACCTCATCAAAGACACATGAGTGACTTCCAGCTGTCTGAGCCGGGCCTGACTCAGACCAGACCAAGTGCCCAACTGGGCATAGCTCAAATCGCCAACCCACAGATTTGTGAGCTAAATTATTAATATCTAAGTTACTAAGCTTTAAATAGTTTGTTACTAGGAAGCAGCTAAATGATACACTACAAAAGGGCAGTGATGACTGCTAGACAGCACAAGGAATCAAATGGCTGTGTTTTGTGAAGTTGTCTAATGAGGATATGCCTCCCAGGCACAAGAATAGAAAAGCAGTCCATGTGGTTCACCCAAGTCTGGGAGTTGGCAAAGTCACTGTTTGGCAAAAGGACTAATTAATTGCATGAGTGAAGTGAGAATAACTGTTTCTCAAAACTGGTGGTCCAAGGGTCTATAGTGAGCAGACTGGCAAGTGACATTAAATAAGAAGGTAATGACAGGCTGACCCATAGAGAAGATTTTGGTCCTGACAAAGGTAAGAAGGGAACACATTAAGAGCTCACAAAAAGGTGCAGAGACAGAAGGGGGTGTGATCAGAGAAGGACATGTCAGAATTCAAGATCTTAGTATGACTGTAGTTCTAAGGCATGATGCAATATGCACAAGAAGGAAGGATGGTTGCATGAATGAATGGATGAGTGAATGAACAGATGGGTGGGTAGATAAAAAGCTGTAGATAAATATAAATATAAATAGATAAGAAAAATTACATACATAAAGATTAGAAAGTTCCCCTTATATCTAGGCTTTCCTTATAAATTTTCTGCTGTCCTTATAAGTTGGTCAAACCATTTTCACTATTTTTGCATTTTGTTTGCATTTTTTAAATATTTATCTTACTTTTATAGATGTGTATAGATCACTCTCACAATAAAAATTATATAAATAAGTGGCTGGGTGCAGTGGCTCATGCCTGTAATCCCAGCGCTTTTTGGAGGCCTATACAGGTGGATCACTTGAGGCCAGGAGTTCAAGACCAGCCTGGCCAACATGGTGAAACCCCATCTCTACTAAAAATACAAAAGATTAGCCGAGTGTGGTGGCGATGTCTATAATCCCAGCTACTTGGGAGGCTGAGGCAGGAGAATCACTTTGAACCCAGGAGGTTGAAGTTGCAGTAAACCGAGATCACGTCACTACACTCCAGCCTGGGCAACAGAGTAAGACTCTGTCTCAAAAAAAAAAATTATCTAAGTAAGTGTAGCAGAAATGGAATAAAAAATGTTTTACTCATACTATCAAAAATGCCAGTCTTCAATATACTGTCAAGCAGTGTTTTATACACTGAAAATGATAGAAATTTCTTAAAGTAAAAAAAATTCCACAGTGCCCCCATATATATATATACACACATATATATTATATGCATAAAAATATATGTATATATATAAATATGTATTTGTTTTGTTTTGTTTTGAGATAGAGTTTCGCTGTTGTTACCCAGAATGGAGTGCAATGGCACGATCTCCGCTCACCACAACCTACGCCTTCTGGGTTCAAGCAATTCTCCTGCCTCAGCCTCCCGAGTAGCTGGGACTACAGGTGTGCACCACCATGCCCAGCTAATTTTTTCTATTTTTAGTAGAGACGGGGTTTCACCTTGTTGACCAGGATGGTCTCGATCTCTTGACCTCGTGATCCACCCGCCTCGGCCTCCCAAAGTGCTGGGATTATAGGCGTGAGCCACCGCGCCCGGCCTTATGTATATATTTCTTAACCAACTTCACTGTGATATAAAGTACATACAATCAACTGTACCCATCTAAAGCAGCAATTCTCAAAATGTGGTCCATAAACCTCTGGAGTCCACAAGACTGTTAGGAGTCCACAAAGAAAAGAACTTTTTTTTTTTTGAGAGGGAGTTTTGCTCTTGCTACCCAGGCTGGAGTGCAATGGCGCGATCTCCGCTCACCGCAACCTCGCCTCCTGGGTTCAGGCAATTCTCCTGCCTCAGCCTCCTGAGTAGCTGGGATTACAGGCACGCACCACCATGCCCAGCTAATTTTTTGTATTTTTACTGGAGATGGGGTTTCACCATGTTGACCAGGATGGTCTCGATCTCTTGACCTCAAGATCTTCCTGCCTCGGCCTCCCAAAGTGCTGGGATTATAGGCGTGAGCCACTGCACCCGGCTAGAAAAGAACTATTTTCATAAAAATAAGCCATCTTAGTTTGATATTTTTTATCAATTTTAATGTTATATTTAAAAAAAAATCCATTTCATCTAATTTGTCCCTTCTGTGGGCATAAAGTTGTAGAGTATATTCTCTTATCCTTTTTTTTTTTTCATTTCATTTACTTTGAGACAGGGTCTTGCTATCATCCAGGGTGGCATGCAGTGGCATAATCACAGCTCTTTGTAGCCTTGAACTGCTGGACTCAAGATCCTCCCCACCTCAGCCTCTGGAGTAGCTGGGACTGCAGGCGGAAGCCACCATGCCCAGCTAATTTTTTATCGTTTTGGAGAGTTGGGATCTCATTGTGTTGCCAAGACTGGTCTTCACCTCCTGGGCTCAAGTGATCCTCCTACCTCAACCTCCCAAAATGATGAGATCAGAGGCATGCACCACTGCACCCAGTTTTCTTACCCATCTAATGACTGTGGGTTCCATTGTTATACCCTCTTTCATTTGTCATACCAGTGATTTGATCAATCTAGAAGTTTATAAACTTTGTAGATCTACTCAAGAGTCTAATTTGGTTTTCTTTTCTCAATTATATCCATGTCTGCTCTTACCTTTATTATTTCCTTCTTTCTGCTTATTTTGTGCTTACTTTGCTTTTTTTCCCCCTAGCTTCTGAAGGTTAAGCTTTGTTGATTGATTTTACACTTTCCTTCTTTTTTTTTTTTTTTTTTTGAGACGGAGTTTCGCTGTTGTTACCCAGACTAGAGTGCAATGGCACGATCTCGGCTCACTGCAACCTCCGCCTTCTGGGTTCAAGCAATTCTCCTGCCTCAGCCTCCTGAGTAGCTGGGATTACAGGCATGCGCCACCATGCACAGCTAATTTTTTCTATTTTTAGTAGAGACGGGGTTTCACCTCGTTGACCAGGATGGTCTCCATCTCTTGACCTCGTGATCCACCCGCCTCAGCCTCCCAAAGTGCTAGGATTATAGGCGTGAGCCACCGCGCCCGGCCTACACTTTCCTTCTTTTCTAAGATAAGCAGTTAAAGCTATATGTTTTCCTCTGAGCACTGCTTTGGCTGTACCTCATAATTTTGAGATACTGCATTTTCATTATCATTCAGTTAAAAATATTTTTAAATTTCCTCCTGAGAGGCTGGGTGCGGTGGCTCACGCCTGTAATCCCAGCACTCTGGGAGGCCGAGGCTGGCAGATCACCAGAGGTCAGGAGTTCAAGACCAGCCTGACCAACATGGTGAACCCCCATCTTTTATTTAAAAAAAAAAAAAAAAAAAAAATTTCCTCCTGAGAAACAATCTAGGTGAAATAAAAAAAATTTTTTTTTAATTTCCTTTATGGTTTCTTTTTTGATACATGAATTATTTAGAAGCATGTTATTTAATTTATAAATATTCAAGGTTTTCTTAAGAGATATTACTGATTTTTATATTATCTGTATTATTTCAGTCCTTTAAATTGATTGTGACTTGTACTGTGACCCAGAATATAGTCTGTCTTTGTGAATTAGTTGTGTGAATGTGGTGTTTCTTTACAAATATTTATTTATTCATTTTGAGAATGAATAATTAAATTCATTCATGTTACCCGGGCTGGTCTTGCTCTGTCGCCCAGGCTGGAGTGCAGTGGTGCTATCATGGTTCACCATAACTTCAGCCACCCAGACTTAATCAACCATCTCACCTCAGTC